>NW_007097990.1:268504-278119 GCF_000164805.1 Carlito syrichta | reverse complement strand
GTCGAGGCAGCATGGCCGGGAGTGGCCACTGCACTCCAGTCTGGGCGACAGAGTGAGACTCCAACTCAAAAAAAAAAATTAAAAAAACAGGGTAAAACTGCAGCCATGGTGAGGGCAAGGAGTGGCAGGGACAGTGCTATGGGAACACATGACAAGCAGAGTTGACAGTGGAGGTGCTGATTGGGGGAGGATGAGGTGCAGTTTGCTCAGACTTGTAGTCTCTGTTCTATGTAGTGAAATGCTCATCACAGTGCTGTTTGGGTGGGACACTTGTGATGGAAGTAAGGCCTGGCCTGCAGATCGGACCAGTCAGGACGGAGGCTGGACCCCTGGAGTCAAGGCTGGACCAGTCAGGATGGAGGCTGGACCCCTGGGGACAAGACTGGAGCAGTCAGGCCTGGGACTGGAATAGTGGGGCCGAGGCTGGATTACTGTAGTCAAGACTGGAACCATGGGATCAAGGTGGACTCACAGGGACCAAGACAGGACCAGTCAGGACTGAGGCTAGACCCATAGGGCCGAGGCTGGGATGGCAGGGCTGGCTCTTGGCTAGGTGGGGTGGGTGGGTGGCAGGAGGACCCAAGCCACTGAGCGGAGACGGGGGAATGGCCCTGCTGGCCCTCTGACTGCTGGTGGTGTGGGCGGGTCTCTAGCTGAGTCCTGAGAGTGCAGAGGAGTACATCGAATACCTCAAGTCAAGTGACCGACTGGATGAGGCCGCACAGCGTCTGGCCACTGTAGTGAATGACGAGCGCTTTGTGTCCAAGGCCGGCAAGTCCAACTACCAGGTGGGCCGGAGGGGAGATGGAAGTGGGAGGCATGTCCCCCCCACCCCCAGGCCGAGACTGAGACTCCTCCCTGCCCACCCATGCCCTGTAGCTGTGGCACGAGCTATGTGACCTCATCTCTCAGAACCCGGACAAGGTGCAGTCCCTCAACGTGGACGCCATCATCCGTGGGGGCCTCACCCGCTTCACTGACCAGCTAGGCAAGCTCTGGTGCTCCCTGGCCGACTACTATATCCGCAGCGGCCATTTTGAGAAGGTACGGGACAGGTTCTCCCTCTGACACTCTGGGGACACATGTGGACATGTGCGTGAGCAGAAAATACTTTATGCTTGTGACAGCCGTGCGTGTCTACACACACGATTATCTGGAAGGAGAGGGGAGGTATGACAGCCCTGCTCAAAAGCACACCAACCTTGGGGTCAGCCAGACCTGGATGTAGGACCTGGCTCTGCCACCCCTGGCTGCGTGGCCTTGGCCTCACTAAGCCTGGGTGTTCTCATTTGCAAAATGGGAGTGACAGTCGCTCCCTGGCCTGTGAGGAATCAGCTCAGTGACACGGGCAGAGCAGCAACCAGGTGCCTGACGAGAGGACCAGACCCTCAAGGGTTAGCGTGACTCATCGTCAGCTCGTTCTTGTCATCAGGCAGTGGAGTGGCAAGCTCAGAGGAAGGGGGAGTGGGCGGGGCTCAGAGGGTCCCCGAAGGCTGACTGGGGCAACCGCAATCTCAGTGGAGGTGAGAGCAGAGGGGACTAGAGCAAGGTGGTGGGGAAGTGTAGGGTGTAGGAGCCAGGGTCAGTGGGGAGTGGCAGGTAGGTCGAAGCAAGGCAGGCCGAGGAGGGGCTGACCATGCTGCCCAGCTGGGGGTGCCGCCGGGTTGTGAGCAGGTGTGCATTTTACAACACCCTTTCTAGCCAAGGCTGGCAGAGACAGCAGGGCAAGACCAGAGCCGGATAAAGAGGGGGTCTGAGCTGGGGAGGGTGAGCAGGTGAGGAGCAGAGGGTGAATGTGAGCTGAAGAAGGAGGCTGGGCAGGCAGAGGCTGCTGTGGAGCAAAGACTGAGCCCTCTGGAGACAAGCTGAGGGTCCCTACAGTGTGAACCTGTCTGGGCTGTTGGCTACCTGTTACATGCCAGGTGCTTCCCACACGTTGGTCAGTTGAGCCTCAAGGTGTCTCTGCATAAGGGGCTGACCTCAGTTTACTGAGGAGGCCCTGAAGCTCCCAAGATCACTCCAGCAGGGCAGGGCGGGAAGGCTCCATCTCAAGGTTTGGCACCCTTGGCACTGGGCGGGCCCAGACGGCCTCATGGAGTTCTGGTTGGGACTGGCGTTGAGGGCACCGCTGCCTGTTCTGTGCATCGCTTTCCTCTCACCCTGCCCCCATCCCTGCAGGCTCGGGACGTGTATGAGGAGGCCATCCGGACAGTGATGACCGTGCGGGACTTCACCCAGGTATTCGACAGCTACGCCCAGTTTGAGGAGAGCATGATCGCCGCTAAGATGGAGACCGCCTCGGAGCTGGGGCGCGAGGAGGATGGTGAGTGGCCCGGGGCAAGGCTTGTGAGGAGAGTGGGCTGGGTGGATGGTGAGTGGGGTCCAGGGCGCATCTCCGATGAAGCCAGCTCCGGGAGGCTCAGCCAGGGGCAGTAGGGAGGGAGGCTGGGTAGCCGGTGAGGGTTGGGGTTCCTGGAGGAGCCAGGGTTAGGAACACGGCTTAGGCTTGGGCCAGAGACTGACGGGGCAGGAGGGCTGGAATAACAGTGGGGATTGGAGGAGTTTCCAGAAGGCCTAGGTCTGGGTGGACAGCGGAGCTGAGTCTCCAAGGTGTGGTGCACTCGGCTGGGGCTGGAACAGAAGGACTGAGAGCAGAGGTGGCTGAAAGCTCAAGCCTGCCCCGGGGTTCCTGGCCCTCACGCATACGTTCGTGGCTCCCAGATGACGTCGACCTGGAGCTGCGCCTGGCCCGCTTTGAGCAGCTCATCAGCCGGCGACCCTTGCTCCTCAACAGCGTCTTGCTGCGCCAAAACCCGCACCATGTGCATGAGTGGCACAAGCGCGTGGCCCTGCACCAGGGTCGCCCTCGGGAGGTATGTAAGGGCTCCCTGGCCCCGCCCCTGGGAGCAGTAGTCTCTCCTAGCCCGCCCCTTCAGAGCCACAGTTCCTGCCTAGCCCCGCCCCTTGTAACCAAGGCTCCCTCCCAGCCCCACCCCTTGGAACTGCAGTTCCCTTCTAGTCCCGCCCCTTGAGCCAAGATTCCCTCCTAGCCTTGCCGCTTGGAGCATAGTCCCACCCTGGCCCTGTCCCTCCGAGCTACAGTCCCACCCCCAGAGCAGCTGTCCTGTCCTGAGACCCTGCCGCCCTGTCAGCCACAGCCCTTCACCTGAGTCTCACCTGGACTTTCCTGTCCCCAGATCATCAACACCTACACGGAGGCAGTGCAGACGGTGGACCCCTTCAAAGCAACGGGCAAGCCCCACACACTGTGGGTTGCGTTTGCCAAGTTTTATGAGGACAACGGACAGCTGGACGATGTGAGCCCCTGCTGCAAGTGCCTTTGTGTGTGTGCACGTGTGTGTGTGAGTGCAGTTCCCTTCCTCACCATTGCTGGTAGGGGCTGGCTGGGCGGCAGGGTCTCAGCCTGGCCTCTGCCTGCCCCCTGCAGGCCCGTGTCATCCTGGAGAAAGCCACCAAGGTAAACTTCAAGCAGGTGGACGACCTGGCCAGCGTGTGGTGTCAGTGTGGGGAGCTGGAGCTCCGGCATGAAAATTACGATGAGGCCTTGCGGCTGCTGCGGGTGAGGACAGGCCTGGGCTGTGGGGCGGAGGCTGCGCTGTGTGGTCAAGGCCCGGGACAGCCACTGAGCTCCCTCCTCCACTGTCCGCCTTGCAGAAGGCCACGGCACTGCCTGCTCGCCGGGCCGAGTACTTTGATGGCTCCGAGCCCGTGCAGAACCGTGTGTACAAGTCACTGAAGGTGTGGTCAATGCTTGCCGACCTGGAAGAGAGCCTGGGCACCTTCCAGGTGAGCCGCTGCAGCCGGGAGGGACAGGGCCCAACCCCGGTCCCAGGACCCCCTCTGATGCGCCCTGTCCCCACAGTCCACCAAGGCTGTGTATGACCGCATCCTGGACCTGCGCATTGCCACGCCCCAGATCGTCATCAACTACGCCATGTTCCTGGAGGAGCACAAGTACTTCGAGGAGAGCTTCAAGGTGAGGCTGGGGCAGATGTGGAGGCCCCCAAAGGTGGCATCCCCTCCCCAGGGCCTTGGGCACCGTACGAGTCTGCTAGGGTGGCAACCACATACTACAGACTGGGTTGCCTGAACAACAGAGATTTCTCGTCATGTAGTCCTGGAGGCTGGACATCCTAGATTGTGGTGTCTGCAGGGTCGGTTACTTCCAAGGCCTCTCTCCTGGGTTTGTAGACAACTCACGTAGTTTTCTGTTTTTACCTACCAGTGTCCAAAGTTCCTCTTCTTTTTTATTTAAAAATTTGGCTTATTAATTTTTTTTAAGAGATGGGGTCTCGCTATGTTGCCCAGGCTGGTCTCAAACTCCTGGCCTCAAGCAATCCTCCACCTCAATCTCCCAAAGCATTGGAATTATAGGCATGAGTCTCTGAACCCTTAAATTTCTTCTTAAAAGGACACCAGTCACAATAGATCAGGCCCACTCTGACGACTTCATTTTAACTTAATGGTTTCATCTTCAAATGCGTCTGTGTTCTGAGCCACTGGGGGTTAGGACTTCAGTGTATGAATGTGAGGGGACACAGTTCAGCTCACGACAGACTCTGAGTCCTGCCTTTGTGCTCATGGATGAAGCAGAGAGCAGGTACTGGTGTCTGCTCACAGGTGATGGACTGTGGGTCCGTGGAGTGTCTTATGTGTCTATGTGGTGAGGCCTTGTCCTGCTGCTGGCCTGCTAGTATTTGTCTTTGTGCGGAGGCCAGACACAGATACATGGATGGGGAGGTTCGACGCAAAACACATACATGTGTGCTGCCCCCTGCCCCTCTGCTGGGGAGTGTGACCTTCTCTCCAGGGCTGGGAGCCAGCGGCTGCACACCTGAGGGGCCACCCCCACCTTTATCCATAATGTCACCTACTAGGTGCTTAGTAAGTCCTACTTACTTACCCCCGGCCTTAAGTCCTTGCAGTCTGGAGGGAGATAACAGCATACGGACCCTCACAAGTGCCACATGGGGCAGGGGAGGCACAGCAGGGATGGGGGGGAAAGAAAGGGGCCTAACAAGCTCCTGACAGACCTCCCGGGTGCCCAGTGATCTCCAGCTCAGACTCTCACATGCAACTTGCCCCCTCGGGACAGGCGTACGAGCGTGGCATCTCGCTGTTCAAATGGCCCAATGTGTCCGACATCTGGAGCACCTACCTGACCAAATTCATCGCCCGCTATGGGGGCCGCAAGCTGGAGCGGGCACGGGACCTCTTTGAGCAGGCGCTGGACGGCTGCCCACCCAAATATGCCAAGAGTGAGATGGGTGGAGGGCTCAGGGGCAGGGTGCAGGGGGCCTCTGACTGGCCCCTGACTGAGCACCCTCCCTGTCCCGCCACAGCCCTGTACCTGCTCTATGCGAAGCTGGAGGAGGAGTGGGGTCTGGCCCGGCACGCCATGGCCGTGTACGAGCGGGCCACCAGGGCCGTGGAGCCCGCCCAGCAGTACGACATGTTCAACATCTACATCAAGCGGGCGGCTGAGATCTACGGGGTCACCCACACCCGCGGCATCTATCAGAAGGCCATTGAGGTGTGAGGGGGGTGGTGGTGGCAGGTGGGAAGGGCCTGGCCGGCTATGGTGCCCTGAGCTCTGGAGCTGCCCTGGCCTCATGGCCTGGCCTCTGACCCCCGCACCCAGGTGCTGTCGGACGAGCACGCCCGCGAGATGTGCTTGCGGTTCGCGGACATGGAGTGCAAGCTGGGCGAGATCGACCGTGCCCGTGCCATCTACAGTTTCTGCTCCCAGATCTGTGACCCCCGGGTAAGGCTGGGTGCCGGAGGAACGTGTTGGGGAGGCGGTGGCCGAGCGGGTCTGTCATGTGTACATGTCCCCTCCCACCCCTGCACAGACGACAGGTGCCTTCTGGCAGACGTGGAAGGACTTCGAGGTCCGGCACGGCAACGAGGACACCATCAAGGAGATGCTGAGGATCCGCCGCAGCGTGCAGGCCACTTACAACACGCAGGTCAACTTCATGGCCTCGCAGATGCTCAAGGTGTCAGGCAGCGCCACGGGCACCGGTGAGCGGTGCGGCCACCCCTTGCCTCAGTGGGCCTGGCCTCGGGTCTGGGGCGTCTCAGCTCTGCCTGACCTCAGCCTCCTGGTTCTGGGAGTCTCAGGGACCAAGGTGGTGGGGCGGCTGATGTGGCTGGGAGGGCCCCCAGTGCTGACCCCGGGCCCTCCCCGCAGTGTCCGACCTGGCCCCCGGGCAGAGCGGCATGGATGACATGAAGTTGCTGGAGCAGCGGGCGGAGCAGTTGGCGGCCGAGGCCGAGCGGGACCAGCCCCTGCGCGCACAGAGCAAGATCCTGTTCGTGAGGTGAGGGCCGGATCTGGAAAGAGGACGGCCCTGCAGGCCATCGGGGGTGGGTTGAGGGGAGCAGCTGCTGAGGCCTTGTGATCCACGCCCCCAGGAGCGACGCCTCCCGAGAGGAGCTGGCGGAGCTGGCACAGCAGGTCAACCCCGAGGAGATCCAGCTTGGCGAGGATGAGGATGAGGACGAGATGGACCTGGAGCCCAATGGTGAGGGGCCTGCCCGTGAGGCCTGGGGCGGGGACAAACAGCGGGGGGTGGGCCCTCTCCAGGAGAGTGGCCAGCTTTCCCCACCTTCCCCACAGAGGTCAGGCTGGAGCAGCAGAGCGTGCCAGCCGCCGTGTTCGGGAGCCTCAAGGAAGACTGACCCACCCCTCCCACGCCCCTCCCCTTCCCCCAATACAGCCTCGTTTGTACGTCATGGTCTGCGTCTCCTTCCTGCCGCCCAGGTGCCCCAGGGACTGCCAGCTCAGGAGTGCCCTGGCCCTGGGCCCGGATTGGCTGCTGCGGGAGGTGGGGCGGCCGGGCCCCAGGCCAAACACCCGCCCAGCCTCACCTCGCTGAGCCAGTTCCGGACACCAAGTGGCCAGTCGCCTGGGGCCTTGGAGTGGGTCCTGTCTGGAAGCCTCCTTGAGCCCCGAGCCAGGGGATCCGGCCAACCGCCTCTGAATCATTCCGTGTCCCCAGGCAGCAGCCTCTTTCCAGGGCCAGGGTGCCTCTGGAGAGCCTTGGAGTCAGGTGGGCCCCGGTCCAGCTCAGTGAACTTAAGAAGTTGGTGCTTCTGTCCCTGGCAAGGGGCCAGGAATCAGACCTCATCCACAGGCCGTGACCAGGGTGTGGTCCTTAGGCCTAAGCTCTGGGAAGCCATTAGCGGGCTCTAAGCTATTAAAGGGTTTTAAGCATCAAGGACTATAATCAGATTTGTGCTTTGAGCAGGTCACACAGGCTGCTGTGTGGGCAAGAGGCAGCTGGGGACATGGGGAGGCCCAGGCTGTTGGCATGGACTTGGGGGAGGTCACAGGGTGGGAGAGAGGCCAGGGAGCCAGGGGCTGAACTGTGCAGGACCTGGCCTGGCTCAAGCTTGCGGTGTAGGCCCTGCATTGAGACACCAGTGGCAATGCCAGGGAGGCAACTGGAGCCTCAGAAGCAGAGCTCAGAGGAAGGAGACACAGAATCCCCCCAGCCCAGAGACCATAGCCAGGCCTCAAAACGGGCAGGCTGGCTGGGGAAGACAAGATCAAGTTAGAAGTTGGCCCTAAACCAACCGCCAGGAAGGGCTGGTAACAACAGCCACACAGGAGGAAAGCCAAGTGAGTGGGGGTGGTGGAGGCCCAGGGAGGGCCAGCTGGAAGCCTTGTGCCCAAGAGGTCAGTTAGAGGCACTAAGAAACACCCCTGATGGTGGGGAAGTAGGGGGAGTGTTGGCCAAAAGGCTATCATAGACAGCAGAAACTGTGTCGGGGCCATTGAAGAGGCAGAAGAGACACTGGAGTGACTAGAAACAGCCAGCAAGTGCGGGACCCCAGCCAGCCTCAGGAAGGGGACAAGGCTCAATTTCTCTTTAAATTATTTTATTCAAGAAGGTGGGGAGAACAGACAAGGGGACTGAGCTGAGCCCTGAGTCCCTGAACCTCCCAGCTCAGCCCCCACAGCAGGACGGGACTCAAAGTCGGGGTGGGGACTCCAGCCCCACCCAGACATGGTTGGAGACAAACAGGACCCAGGAATACCGACTGTCCTTTGGGGGGATGGCGGCCCATGGACCGCCCAGGGCAGGGCTATTTGGGGGTGCCACCACCCTTTTTGGGCGTGGTGGGCTTCTTGCTCTGCCAGAGATGGCCCTGGATGGTGAAGGCATCGACACTCATGGACATGGTCTTGGCGGGGATCTGGGTGAAGCGCTTGCGGTCCGAATTGTACTTGTAGATGCCTTCCACCATGGCAGGCGTGACAGTGCGGGGGCCATAGCCTGCCAGCCGCGATAGCTCCTCTGTCTCCCCCGACAGCGTGTAGAGTGCCCGGAACTGGCAGCTCGAGTCACGGAAGAGGATCAGGAAATGGTTGGCCTTGCTCTTCTCAATTTCCTGGGGGATGGCGGAAGCAGTCAGCAGGCCAGGCCATGCCACTGATTACCCCCCCAGCCTTCCCCCGCTTCCCAGTGGTGGGCCCACCTCGAGAATGCGGTTCTTCTGCGGTTCGTTCACCTTGCCTGCCAGGCAGCAGTGTGACAGGGCATTGTGGATGATGAACTTGTTGGATTTGGCGCTGGGCTCCTTATACAGCCGCGGGCCTGGGGGGTGGGGCAGTCAGCAGGGACGGCCAGGGGACAGGAGGTACCTGCTGCCTGTCACATCGCCCAGAATCCCAACTCACCTGTGTACTCAGGCACCGATGCTGGGGAGGAGGCATTGCTGCCATTCTCCCAGTCTCGTTCACGGCTTCCGGGCAAGCGGCTTGGGGACATGAGACCTGACGGAGATGGAGCCCTGCAGTGGGGGAGACGGGATGGAGGTGGGGTTGGGTGGGTGAAGCCTCTCAATCTGCAGAGGGACCAGGGGAAAGGCAGACCTGGCACACACTGCAGAGGAGACAGTACATGTACACTGCATGCCCTCACATGACCACGCGTTGCCTGTCCTGTACCATCTTGTCCCCTTGGGCCCCTGACAGGCGGGTACATAGAGGCACATCCTCGGGCCCTGTCTGCTAGGTACAGACTACCCCACTCACACACGTATTCTTCCACCTCTTGAGCACATCTGCACACACTTGAGCCGTGTCACACCCAAGGCTCACACAGACACACACTCACACCACCCACCCGGCTAAACTCACCGAGACGGCCTCTTCACACCGAGGTTATTGGGGGCCTCGTTGGCCACAGTGGACAAAGACAGGGTGGACTGGGAGTAGACCTTGCTCAGCCGAGAGCCTGGGGATAGAGTGTGGGTCAGTCCCCACCCAAAGTCACCCAGTCTCCACAGATGCCTGGCTCAGTGGGGTCAGCCCTGCCTAGGACCCCTCACCCCTCTGCAGCCCCACTCGAGTCTAACCTCCCACACACCTATAGGGCAGGGGCTCCACCCAGCAGGCCATGGGGAACAGCACTGAGTCGGCCCCCATCGGAAACACCTCACCCCCAAACCCCACCACAACCCCCACGTCCCTGTGGGACTCTACCCAGCACAGGGTCAAGTCCCATCTGAGGCCCGTTGCCCTGCACCCCTGCATACATCCCCCTCCCCACACCCCCACGGGGGCCTCACCCAGCAAGCCCC
>NW_007097990.1:261937-268328 GCF_000164805.1 Carlito syrichta | reverse complement strand
GCCCCCCGGACCCCGCGGCCCGGGGCCGCAGCACCTTATCGAGGTCATCCATGAGCTTGAGCTGGGCCCGGCGTTCGTACTCGAGCCGTGTGAATTCCCCCCGCCGGGTGCCCACCTCTTCCTCAGCCGGGGCCCGGGCAGCAGGGGCCGGGATCACCATGGGGGCCGCAGGGGCCGGGCTGGGGGCCTCCTCCTGGGCCAGCCTGCAGATCATGGGGAATCGGCAGACAGAGCCAGTCGTGGGGTCCCTGATGGCAGGCAGACCGAGGGTGGGGGCGCCTGGCCCGGGCACAGCCTCACCTCGTGGCCTCCTCCCTCCGCTGCTCCTTTTCTGCTTCCTGCCACTGTTTCCGCCGCCGCGCCTCCTCTGCCCGCCGCTGCTGCCGTTCTAGTAGGCTGGCCCGCTTTTGGGCCATCTCATCCTCGGGCTTGTCTTCATCCTTGGGACAGACACTGAGTCCGGCTGGCCACCCCTTCCCTGGCACAGCTGGAGTCCCATCTCACCCAGTCTGCCAGCCACTTACTTGTTCTTTTGTTTTCATAATTATTCTAAAGGTATACAGTTAGCACCTATTTTATACACAGGTGGGTACTCACACCCAGGATAGACCTGGGTGCTGCTCACACAAAGTGCTTAACCCAATGGGAAAGACAATCAAATGCAGCACAGACAAGCAGTGAACATGGAACCCCTCGGTATTGGGTACTTCCAGTCTACATTGCAGGGCGGGCCCTATCCCGGCCTGGGGACACCAAGCAGGGTTTCCTGGAGGAAGCACGCCCGCAGAATGATGAGAAGGACAGAACTGCATAGGTGTAAGGGGTGAGGAGAGCCTTCCAGGCAGAAGGAACAGTTGGTGCAAAGGCCCTGAGGCCAGAACAAACCTAGCAGGGGGTGTGGAGCCACTGGCACAGGACCAGGTCAGAGGTCGGCAGAACCCTGGGGAGGACTTTTGTTCTAAGATCAAGGAGGGGCAGGCAATGCCCCCATGATGGTGGCCCTGACTGGGGGTGCTATGAGAATGGAGAATGAATAGACATGGGACAGGGCCAGGCAGGACTGTGCCAGGGGGAGGGGGTGAAGGAGACAGCATGAGGGAGAGGATGGCCTAGAAGACCCTAACCCTGTCATCCATTCATCACTCCTGTCCAACCATCCATCACCCACAGGCCCATCTGTCCATCCATCCATCCACTCATCCATCCGCCCTCTCATTCATCCATCTATCCATCTACTCATCCAACTGACCATCCATCCATCCAACCAACCATTCATCCATTCAACCAATCAACCATTCAACCAACCAACCATCCATCTATCCATCCATCCATCCATCCAATCATCCATCTGACCGACCATCCATCCATCCAACCAATCATCCATCCGACCGACCATCCATCCATCCATCTATCCGATCTTCCATCCACTCATCCATCCATCATCCATCCATCCATCCAACTGACCATCCATCCATCTGACCAACCACCCATCTATCCATCAGAACATCCATCCATCCACTCATCCATCCGCCCTCTCATCCATCCATCTATCCATCTACTCATCCAACTGACCATCCATCCATCCAACCAACCAATCATCCATCCATTCAACCAATCAACCATTCAACCAACCAACCATCCATCCGACCGACCATCCATCCATCCATCCGATCTTCCATCCACTCATCCATCCATCATCCATCCATCCATCCAACTGACCATCTATCCAGTCATCCATTCATCCAGCCAACCATCCATCTGACCGACCATCCATCCATCCAACCAACCATCCATCCACCCCACCCATCCATTCACTTATCCATCCATCCGACCATCCATCCATCCATTCATCCCATCCATGCATCCATCCACCCATCCACCCATCCGTCCACTTATCCATCCATCTGACCATCCAACCAACCACTTGTCCACTCTTCTACCCATCTACCTTCCTCTATCTATCCCTGCTCCCTGTAACTATGTCCATCTGACCACCCTCTTGCCTGTCTGTTGACATTTGGCTACCCATCCATTAGTAAAACCCTATCTCTCCCACCATCTGCCATCCACCTCTCCATTCACCCACCCACCATGCCCAGGAAGTGCCCTCTTCCTGATTCTCCATCCACCAGCTCAGCCCTCTCACCTTATAGAAGAAACCCAGCCCAGCCCGGGGCTCCCCTTCCGAGGATGCCTCTTCCTCCAAGGAATCCTCAGCACCAGGGGGGCTCCCATCCCCCTCATCCTCAGCGGGGGGCTCTTGCAGGCTGCCCAGCGGGATCTCAATGAGGCCGGGCCGAGGGGTGGGCTCCTCGGGGGGCGTCCCCTCTGCCAGGAGGATGGAGGAGCGTGTCTGCACAGGCACCTGGCTCGGTGAGAACTTGCGCAGGTGGGGGAGACTGTCAACATCATGGGGTGGTGTCAGCACCCTGGTCAGGGGTGCCAGCCGCAGCTCAGCTGGCCGCGTGTGTTTGGGGCTGCGGGGTGATGGGCTGGGGCCAGGCCCAGGGCTGCGTCGGGGGGCTGGGGCACGCCGGGCGGGGCTGGGGGATGCAGCTTTGGACCCCGTCGTGGGGCCGGGGATGACCCACGCAGCGGGGGGCGGGGCAGGAGCGGGAGCCTCTGGGGTGGCCAGGAGCCGCTGCTGCTGGTCCGTGAGCCTTTGCATGTCCCGCTGCAATGAGCTCAGTGCTGCACTCAGCTTGCTGACTGCCCGGTTATACTCGCCCAGCCCCTCGGGAGGCAGTGGGCCCAGCTCCGGTGAGAAGGTCACCGACTTGGGCCGGGAGGTCGGCTCTCCCTGGCCCTCACCCGCCGGCCGCTCTCCGCCAGGGGCTGGGCCCGGCCCAGCCTCTGCCTCCTCTGAGGCCTCCCGAGGCTGCACCTGCAGGAAGGCGCTTTTGCCCAGTCGCTGGCGGTGCTTGGCAAAGATGGCCTCAATCCGTCGCTTCTGGGCCTCGATGGCCCGGCGCTTCTCCTCCAGGCGCGCTCCCAGCTCACTCATCTCTGAACTCAGGGCCTCTGGCGGGGTTGGCGTGGACGTGGGGGACCCCGCTCCGGCCTCAGCCTCTGCCTTCACCAGCTGCTTCTTGCGTTCAGCAAAGCTGGTCATTTTCACCTCAGAGTTGGCGGCTGCCGGGGACAAAGCCACCACTTTCGGGGACCCCTCAGACGGGGCGGGCGGTTTCAATACCTCCCCCGCCGGACAGGGAGATGGTTTTGAGGGGCTCTCGGGGTGCGGCAGGTAGACGGGCACTTTGGAGGACCCATCGGACGGTGGTTTGGAAGCCCCCTCGGGCAGGTAGGGAGATGCCAGGGGGGGCTTGGAGGGTCCCTCGGGGGAGTGGAGGTAGAAGCTGCCGTCGGCGGCTCCGTCCGGCAGCAGCCGTGGCTCAGCGCTGTGGATGATCTGCAGGGCCTCCTCGATGGTGGGCAGGTCGCCGGTCTCCGGGGGCGGCTGGGCGGGAGTCCGGGCAGGCACAGGACGTGGGGGGCCCAGGCTGTCGGAGCTGACGGAGCGGAGGAGGACAGGGTCTCCCATGACAACGTCCACGTCGCTGTCCAGGCCAAAGGGGGTGCTGAATGACACAGCCTGGGAGAGGGGACGGCTGGGCGGCCGGATGGAGGCGTCAGCCCCTGGGACTGGCCCTGGCCCCACCCCGCCCCTGCTTGCCCCACTGGTATCCTGGCCTCACCTGAGCTGGCGGTTCCAGGCCTTGCCGAGGGCCTCCATGTGGGACATGGACGGGGAGGACTTCAGGGAGCCTGGGGGGAGAGAGTGGCGAGTGGTCATTACAGAGTCACGGGAGGCCCTGGGTGGGGTCGGCGAGGGTCTGGGGCAACTTCTGCAAGGTCACTGGGTGAGTCACTGATGGGCCACTGTGTGGTCTAGTCAGGCCAGAGGATTCTAGGAAGGGATACCTGGGGGCCATTCAGCATCGCCAAGGAGTGCTACGAAGCCACTGGGGTGGCCGTTCTGGGGGTCACCACGGGATATCCAAGGGGGACCCAAAGGAAGCTCATGAGGAGGCAGCATGAGATCCATGGGGCAGTCTTTGGTGGGGCTTCCTGTGACAGAAGCCACCCCCTCCTCACCTGTAGACCCTCGGAGTGGGGACTGGGGACCGCCAGGTGACAGGAGCGGGTGGCGGAAGTTGAAGACGGGAGAACTGCCGAGAGACGGAATTCAGTCTTGGGACCCCCACCCCCTCCTCATCTCTCCCCAGGGACGGAGACAAAGGCACCCTCCCCCAGAAGCAGCCCCCACGGCATTGGAGACTCACGCAGCAGGGGAACCATACCTGCTGCCACTGTTGTTCTGAGAGGGGGAAGCCTCGGTGGCCCGGGGGGAGGTGGCTGTGGCACAGAGAAGAGGGTCAGACAGGGCCTGGCCCCCGACCCCCACCCAGAGCCCAGGCCCAGGCCTCACCGTGACCATCAGGCAAGTCCTTGGCTTGCACAAAGTCGGGCTTGAGCACCTCAAAGCACATGAACATCTCGGCCAGCAGCACCACTAGGTTGACCTGGAGGCAGACGGCAGGGTCGGCCGACGGGACAGGCAGCCCCCGACGCCCGCCTCAGCCCACCAGGCCCCGACAGCCTTACCTTGAGGGGCGGTGGGACATACAGAAGGTCCTCGAGGGAGAGTGGGCAGCCACGGGGAAGGCGGGAGGCACAAAAGTCCTGAACCAGCTGGAGGTTGTACAGGCTGTCCGCCACAGACATGGGGTCCTTGAGGCACACCTCTGTGGGGACAGAATGTGTGGGTCCCCAACTCTGTGAGAGGAGATGTGAGGCCCCAAGGAAGCCAGGGCCCAGCAGCCAACACACAAGAAGGATCTCCTACAGACCGCGCCACAACCAGGTGCCCTCAAGAGGTGGATACTATGATAGACTACCTGGAATGCCAGCCCCCAAGAACTCAACTGAAAAAGCTCTTCCTGGGCCAGGCGTTGTGGCTCCCGCCTGTAATCCTACCACTTTGGGAGGCCTAAGTGGGAGGTCACTTGAGTCCAGGAGTTCAAGACCAACCTGGGCAATACAGTGAGATCCCAGCTCTACCAAAAAAAAAAAAAAAAATTAGCCGGGCACAGTGCCTCACACTTGTAATCCCAGCACTCTAGAAGGCTGAGGAGAGAGGACTGCTTGAGCCCAGGAGTTCAAGATCAGCCTAAGCAATATAGTGATACCTCGTCTCTACAAAAAAATAAAAAGCTAGCTGGGTGTGCTGGCGCGTGCCTGTAGTTCCAGCTATTCCAGAGGCTAAGGCAGGAGGATTGCTCAAGTCCAGGAGGCTGAGGCTGCAGTGAGCCATGACTGTACCACTACACCAGCCTGGGTGACAGAATAAGACCTTGATTAAAAAAAAAAAAATTTAAAAATTTGGGTGTGGTAGTGCACACCTGTAGTCTCAGCACTTTGGGAGGCTGAGGAGAGAGGATTGCTTGAGCTCAGGAGTTCAAGACCAGCCTGGGTAACATAGTGAGACCTCGTCTCTACCAAAAAAAATCAAAAATTAGCTGGGCATGGTGGTACATGCCTGTAGTTTCAGCTACTCAGGAGGCTGACGTGGAAGAATCACCTGAGCCCAGGGAGGGTGAGGCTGCTATGAACCATGATTGTGCCAGTGTACTCCAACTCCAGTCTGGGAGACAGAGAGAGACCTCAACTCAAAAAAAAAAAAAAAAATTGGAAAATTAAAAATCAGTCAGGCATGGTGGTGATACACACCTGTCATCCCAGCACTCTGGGAGGCTGAGGCAGGAGGGCTGCTTGAAGCCAGGAGTTCAAGACCAGACAGGGTAACATAGTAAGATCCCATCTCCACAAAAATTAAATTAGCTGGGTACAGTGGCACGTGCCTATACTTCCAACTACTCAGGAGACTGAGGTAAGAGGACTGCTTGAGCCTGGGAGGTCAAGGCTATAGTGAGCTATGATCATGCCACTGTACGCCAGTCTGGGCAATAGAGCAAAACCTTGTCTCTAAAAATAAATTTTAAAAATAAAAGCCAGGCGTGGTGGCTCAAGTCTACAATCCCAGCACTTTGGGAGGCTGAGGTGAGGGAACTGCCTGAGCCCTTGGGTTCGAGCACAGCCTGGGCAACTTGGTGAGACCTCATCTCTAAAATAAAAAAAAAGAAAACATAAAAAAAATTAGACAGACGTAGGAGGCGCAGCACGCCTGTAGTTCCAGCTACTTGGAAGGCTGAGGCAGAAGGATTGTCTGAGCCCAGCAGGTCAATGCTGGAGTAACCATGAGCATGCCACTGCACTCCAGCCTGGGTAATGAAGTGAGACACTAACTCAAAAATAAATAAATAGATAAAAATAAATTATTAAAAATTGTGAGCCGGGCTTGGTGGCTCAGCCTGTCATCCCGCGCCTTTGG
>NW_007097990.1:261030-261917 GCF_000164805.1 Carlito syrichta | reverse complement strand
CCTCATCTCTACAATAAATCAAAAATCAGCTGGGCATGGTAGCGTGCGCCTGTAATTCCGGCTACTCGGAAGGTTGAGGTGGAAGGATCGCTGGAGCCCAGTGGGTCAAGGCTGTGGTGGCCGGGAGCGGCCATTGCACTCCAGTCTGGGCGAAGGAGTGAAACTCCAACTCAAAAAAAAAAAAAAAAATTGTGGGGGGAAAAAAAAGGAAAAAAAACCTTTTCCTGACCACTCACCACCCTTCAGGGCACCTAACGTCCCAAAATACCTTCTGGATAAACTTGGTGTCTTTCTCCCCGACTAAAATGTTGACTGCCTTTGGGAGATCAGGAGGGTGTCTCTTATCTGTTCTGGTTGGACCCTCAATGCCTAAAACAGGATCTGGCACACAGTCTGCCCTCAATACATTTTATCTGCCGCAGGAATGGATTCTAGGAAGCGCAGAGAGGTTGAGACACTTGGGCGACGTCACACAGCTAACTGGGGAAAAGAGAGATGCAAATCTCCATCTGCCGATTCTGGAAGCTGCACTTACAACCACTACATCATACTGGTCGCGCGGACCTGGGGAGGGCGGCCTGGGGGCTGGGACTTAGGGCAGCCTTCCTCCTCAGGGCAGGGTCTGGCCCAGGACCGCTCACTCACCCTCAAGTCGCAACAGCTGGGGACAATAGCAGTGGATGGTGGCGGCCAGCGCAGCCCCACTGGCCAGGTCCTGGAGGCTGGTCACGGTGGGAAAGCAGGGGGCGCGTCGAGCCACGGCACGGTCCTTGCGATACCGGATCTGTGGATGGGAGCCGGGTCAGGTGAGTGGTCAGGCCGGCCCCCCAGGTCAGCGGTCATGCAGGCTGGGCGGGGAGGCCTGGGGTCTCCGCCACGAGGGGGCG
>NW_007097990.1:258790-261010 GCF_000164805.1 Carlito syrichta | reverse complement strand
AAGCCGGGGGTCCCAGAGCCAGAGTGGGGGGGCAGCCTGGAGCGGGGGAGGGGCAGCAGCGAGAGGCAGAGGGGGTGTCTTTGAGCAGCCAGGCCAGCAGCGGGGGCTGGGGACAGGGGCTCCTGGGACCCCGGGGCGGGGGATACGTTACCATGGGGGGTTTGCTCCCCGACTCCTTCAAACAGAAGGCAATTGCGTGCTGGGGGGAGAGGATCAGCCGTCAGCAGGGCAGAGGGGTGCTGACCTGCTGGGCCCCCAAGCCACCTCGGGGGAGGGGGTGGCCCTGACCCCGGTCCTGAGCCCTGGCCGTCCAGCTCCCTGACTGTGCTCTGGCCGGCTATGGGGACCCCAGCTCCTCCCAGCCCCGAAGGACCCCACAGAGCAGCCTCCTATGTGGGGAATCCTCCTCCCACAAAAGACCCAGGCCCCCAGCTCGGGGAGGGGTCGCGGAGGAAGCAGGTAGGCAAGAGAGGAACCCCCCAACCGAGGCCCCAGGGTGGGGGGAAGGAGTGAGCAAAGGCGGACACCCCAGTCAGCCCCAAACCTCTTCCTTTGTTTATCTTCTGCAGGCATAATTTATATAGAGCACAGAGAAGTTTAGACAACTGTGTAAGGTCACACAGCTAATTAGGGGAAGAGAGATTAAAACCTCCAGCTTCAGGGCGAGGCCTTCTCCCCAAAGCTGGAATTTTTTCTGAGGGAAGCTGGGGTGGGCTTGAGGGTCTTCCTCTTGGCTAAGGAGAGCTCCTCCGTGGGCCCCGCCTACTGGGTGTCAGAAGCCATGTGTCTGATGGCCTGTGGGTCCCCCCCTTCAGAAATTCTGGTGGTTCCCTCCACCTCGGCTAAGAGAGCCAAGCCCAATGGGTCCGGCCCTCTTTGTGGACGGGAAGAGGGAGGATCCACCTCCACCCTGTCAGTTCGCTGGGGAGGGGTCTGCCCTCTCAGTGAATGGTTGAGATGCCACCTTCTCTTGGCTCACGGAGGGGTTCTCCCTGTCGCCCAGGGCTGGGGTCCAACCTCCTTTGCTCACAGCTGGGGGAGGTAGAAGAGGGCGCAGACAGGCCGGCAGGAACAGACACACACAGACAGACGAGAGCGACAAGCAGGGCAGGCAGATGGGGCGGACAGACAGCCCCACTTACAGGAACCAGCTTCCAGTACCAGCGGGTGGGGCACTGACGCCAGAGAGGCAGACAGGAGAGAAGCAGGAGCCGATGCGGGGACAGGGCAGAGAGAGAGAGAGAGACAGAGAAAGAGGGAGGAAGAGAGAGAGAGAGTCACCTCTGGCCCTCCACCTCAGGCATGGCCGTGAGGCACAGCCCCACCCTGTCCACCCAGCTCCCCATCACCCGTCCTTCTGTCTGTCCCACGTCCTGGCCTCACCGAGGGCTGTGCTGGGGCCGCCCCATCTGTGGGGGCGGCGGGAGAGGCTCGCTGGGCAGCTTCCTGCTCTGTCTTTTCCTGCAGCCGCCGGACAGTCTGAAGGGCAGGGAGAGGTCAGCGCTCTGGTCACCGGACGGTGCTGGTCCAGCCCCACCCCAGTGCAACACCACCTACCGTGTCCACCCAGAAAAGGAGCTTGTGCTCCAAGCTGGTCAGGGCCAAGGGACCTGGCAGCGTCTTTGTCCATTCAAAGGCAAAGGCAGCCATGAGGGCATCGATGACAGCTAGGTGGGCTCCCTGTGGAGGCAAGGGCTGGAAGGTGAGGCCTCCATGGGCCGAGGAAAAGGAAGCACCTGGAGGTGGGAGGGGCTTGAAGGGGTGTGGCCAGTGGCTAGTGGGTGGGGCCTCGGGGAAGAAGCCAGAAACTAGGCCTTAGGATAGAGTGGGGCAAGAACCCAAGACCTCGAGAGCCAGAGTAGCGCCTTTCTGGGGAGGGAGGCCTCACGGTAGCTGGCAGGCCGGGTAGGAAGAGCTAGGCCTGGTGGGCAATGCTTGGAGGAGCCAGGCCCGGTAGGCGGGGCCTGAGGAGGAAGGGGAGCCAGGATTGGTGGGGAATTGAGGGGGAGGAGCCAGGACTAGTGGGAGGAGCTAGGCCTAATAGAAATTGAGGGAAGAAACCAAGCCTGATGGGCGGAGCTGGGCTTAATGGGTGGAGCCTGGCGTGGTGGGAGGAGCCAGACCTAATGGGTGGAGCCTGGTACAGTGGGAGGAGCTAGGCTTCATGGACAGGGCTTGTAGGGTGGAGCCAGGCCTGGGAGGAGGAGCCCCGTTTGGTGG
>NW_007097990.1:252024-258741 GCF_000164805.1 Carlito syrichta | reverse complement strand
AGTAGAGCTCGGCCGAGAGCAGCAGCCGCGTTACTGGAGGCTTCACATGCTCCTGTGCATACTGGTCAGTATAGAAGGGCTCCCACAGCTCCGGGGGCACGTGCTCTGTGGGGAAGGGAGGGGGACACGGCGGGTCAGGGCCACCAGACACACCACATAATCACATGACCAGAGAGGGTGATGCCTGGGAGGGAGAGACGGGATCTGGGCTGAGATGCACAGGTGTGCAGCGGTTCGCCAGAGGAAGGGATGAGGACGGGTTTTCCAGGCAGAGGGGGCCTGTGGATGCAAAGGCCGGGAGGTGGGAGAGACCCTGGTGCCTTGGAGGGATGGCATGCTCTTAGACCCGAGGGGAGGGGGGGACTCCCTTCCACCTGAGGCCAGCTGCAGGGTCTTGGAGGCCCCAAGAAAGCTAATCACAATAATAATCATGATGACAAAAGCCTTCCTGTGCTCCCTGGGCACAGACTTGTTGAAGTCTTGCATCAACTCTAGAAAGCAGCCACGGCATAATTAGTAACTCTACTTTCCAGAGGAGGAAACTGAGGCACAGAGAGAGCAGGAAAGTCCCCCACCACATAGCTCAACACCAGGACAGGGATTCACACCCAGCACATTAGACATTCTCTCTCTGCTTGCAGGCTAGGGTGGACAGGCAGGTGGGCACGGCATGGGACAGGGGAGGTGGGCACCCTGAAGGCATTTTAAGGGAATTGAGTGACCTGGACTTGGGAACCGAAGGAAGGAGGTAGGGGAGAGAGAAGATGGTGCCCAGAGCCCCAGCAGATCTGAGGTGGGGATAAAGCAGGGGCAGCAGGTGAGGAGGTTAAAGCTGAGGATCACTGTCTTGGGGACATCTTTGGGGACTCGCTTGAGGTGAAGAACATGAGGGTTGGGGCCTAGGGGAGTGGTGAGGTGACATCACAGAGGGGGCCACAGATCCCAGAATAAGACAGTGGGAAAAGGCATGAGGAGGCCCACGTGGAGGGCAGAGGGTTGGAGGACAAAGCCCCAAGTAGGACCCTGCTCTTGTTCCAGTCAGCCCAGTTGTTTTCTTTTTTTTCTTTTTTTTTCTTTTGAGTTGCAGTCTCACTCCATCACCCAGGCTGGAGTGCAGTGGCACGCTCATGGCCACCCCAGCGCCGACCTGCTGGCCTCCGATGATCCTTCCGCCTCAGCCTTCCAAGTAGCCAGAACTACAGACACGCGCTACCACGCCCGGCTAATTTTTTTTATTTTTTGTAGAGACGAGCTCTTGCCAAGTTGCCTGGGCTGGTCTCGAACCCGCAGGCTCAGGCAGTCCACTTGCCTCTGCCTCCCAACACTGCCGCCGCCGTGTCCAGACTCAAATATATTTTGAAGCACTAGAACCCCTCACTCCGTTCTTTCCAGCCCATACAGAACCTCGATATACAAAACAGCCGGGATAGCTGGGCTCAGTGGCTCAGCCTGTAATCCCAGCACTTTGGGAGACCCAGGCAGGAGGATCGCTTGAGGCCAGTTCAAGACCAGCCTGGGCAACATAGCAAGACCTCATCTCTACAAAAAAAATTTTTTTAATTGGCTGGGCATGGTGGCTCACACCTATAATCCCACATTCTGGGCGGCCGAGATGAGAGAATGGTCGATCCCACGGGTTCAAGACCGGCCTGGGCAACTTGGTGAGACCTCTTTTCTACAATAAGTAAAAAAATTAGCTGGGCATGGTGGCACATGCCTGTAGTTCCAGTTACTTGGAAGGCTGGGGTGGAAGAATTGCCTGAGCCCAGCAGGTCGAGGTTGTGGTGTTTGTGAGTGTGCCACTGCATTCCATCCTGGGCGACAGTGAAACTCCAACTCAAAAAAAAAAAAATTAAAATAAATCAACATATTTGAACGCAAGGCATCAGACTAGACCTTTCTCGAGTTTCCTCTTCGCCACCAAGTTCCCAAGAGACCCCCTGCCCACAGTGACTCGGGCAGCCTCCCTGGCTGGGTTCCTTTTCCATCTCCTAAAACCACACTTGACCGCCCCACATAATGTCCCGCCCCCTTGAAGAGTCACGCTTTCTCCCTGTCCCTCTCAGTAAGAAGAGGGATTTCGGCCGGGTATGGTGGCTCATGCCTGTAACCCCAGTGCTTCGGGAGGCCGAGGCAGGAGGATCACTTGAGGCCAGGAGTTCAAGACTAGCCTGAGCAACAACACAGTGTGACCCCCATCTCTATAAAAGGAGGCTGAGGTGGGAGGATTGCTTGAGCCCCCAAGAGGTAGAGGCCACGGTGAGCCATGACCGTGCCACTACACTCCTGCCAGGGTGACAGGGCAAGACCCTGTCTCAACAAAACAAAACATATTTGAACGTGACACATCAGACCAGACCTTCCCTGAGTGTCCCGCTTCAGTGAGGCTCCCGAAAGACATGCTGCCCACAAGGACCCAGGCACCTTTGCTGGCCTTCTGTCCATCCCTACCCTGATTCCTCTCTTCCCCCCTAAAACTACACTTGACCCTCCCACTCAACGCCCCAGTCCCCCAGGCTTCTCCCTGCAGCTCTCAGCTCAGCTTCTTCAAAGAAGAGAAATTTGGGACACCTGGTTCTCCTCCCTGCCCTGAAGCCCCTTCTCCCTACATCTAATCAGTCCTCTGGTTTCAATCTCTCTCTCCTCTTTTTTTTTTTTTTAAAATAGAGATGAGGTCTCGCTACATGGCCCAGTCTGGTCTCAAACTCCTGGGCTCAAGCAATCCTCCTGCCTCGGCCTCCCAAAGTGCTGAACTCACAGACGTTGTGATACCACGCCCAGGTTTTGATCTCTTGACATCTCACACAGCCAGACTCTCACTCCTATCTCCCTAGCCCCTGCTGGAGACAAGGCCCTGGGTGCTTTCCGCCACCATCAGCAAAATAAAGCACATTCCTTTCCTGCAGGACTTCTCAGGGTCTTAGGGATGAAAACACGTGAGCTAGGGCGAGGCGAACGCTTACCAAACACTCATTCTATGCTTGTGTTCTGTCTTCCCGCTGTTTGCATTTGGGCCTGGGTAGTTCTTTGTGTTGGGGAAAGAGGCTGTCCTGGGCATTGGAGGCTGTTTAGCAATATCCCTGGTCTCTACTCACTAGGTGCTACTAGAACCTTCTTCCCAAGTAGTGACAAGCAGAAGGGCTCCAGACACCACCAAATGTCTCTAAGGGACAACAACATGGAGAATTACTGCCCTACACTATAAACTATTTATTTTTCTTTCTTTATTTTAATTTTAGTTGTTTTTTTGTAGAGACAGGATCTCCCTATGTTGCCTAGACTGGTCTCAAACTCTTGAGCTCAAGCAATCCTCCCACCTCCTGGGTACATAGGAATACAGGAGTGTGCTACTGCACCCTACTAAAATGTTTTTTGGAGCATTTACTGTACAGCAGTGCTGTTGTATAGATGGACAGTGTGAGTCTGCACAGGTAGTCTTACATTTTCTAGCGGCCACATTAAAAATGTAGGAATAGCTGGGCATGGTAGGTCAAGCCTGTAATCTCAGCACTTTGGGAGGCTGAGGCAAGAGGGCTGTCTGAGCCTGCAGGTTCAAGACCAGCCTAGGCAACATAGCAAGACCTCGTCTCTACAAAAAAAAAAATTGTTTTAAATGGCAGGGCACAGTGGCTCATGCCTATAATCCCAGCACTTTAGGAGGCCGAGGTGAGAGGACTGCCTGAGCCCAGGGGTTCAAGACCAGCCTGAGCAACCTGGAGAGAGCTTGTCTCTACAATAAATCAAAAAAATTAGTCGGGCGTGGTGGGGCACACCTACAGTTGCAGTTAATTGGGAGACTGAGGCGAAAGGATCACCTGGGCCCGGAAGGTAGAGGCTGAGGTGGTCGTGAGCATGCCACTGCACTCCAGCCTGGGTGACAGAGTGAGATTCTCTCTCTCAAAAAAAAAAAGTAGGAACAAGTAACATGAATATAGCCACATATCTTATTCAACCCAATATATATCCAAAATGTAATCATTTCAACATGTATTCAACATAAAAACATTATTAATACACTATTTCACATTCTTCTTTTTTTTTTGTACCAAGTCTTTGGAATCTGGTGTGTGTATATATATATATATATTTTTTTTTTGAGTCAGAGTATCACTCTGTCACCCAGGCTGGAGTACAGTGGCACGCTCATGGCCGCCACAGCCTCAACCTGCTGGGTTCAGGTGATCCTTCTGTTTCAGCCTTCCAAGTAGCTGGAACTACAGGCGCACACCACCACACCCAGCTCATTTTTTGGCTTATTGTAGAGCTGAGGTCTCACCCTGTTGCCCAGGCTGGTCTTGAATCCCTGGACTCAGGCAATCCTCTCGCCTCGGCCTCTCAAAGCGCTGGGATGACCGGCATGAACCACGGTGCCTGGCTGGAATTCGGGGTATATTTTACGCTTATAGCACATCTTGGTTCAGACTGGTCACCTTTCAAGAGGTTTAGGAGTCACATGTGGCTGGTGGCCCCTACATTGGCGCTCACAGGTCTACGGCACAGCTAGTACTGATGGATGGATAGATAAGATGCAAGGATGGAGGGGTGGATGAATCGAGACAGAGTAACTCCTGGGCTCAAGCGATCCTCCCACCTCAGCCTCTTAAGTAGCCGGGGCTACAGGCACAAGCTACCGTGCCCGGCCGTTTCTTTATACTGTGGCCTCCTATGCATTCATGCATTTAATCCATACAACACTGATTTTTATATCCATTGTTCAGATGAGAAAACCAAGGCTCAGGCAGCTGAGATGACTTGCCCAGGATCCACCCAGCTCGTAAATGGCAGCGCCCACGGGAACCCAGTTTCCTTCGCAGATGATCACATGAGTGTTCTGACACTGTAAGAATGCCCATGCAGTGTTTCCCAAACCTGCTGAACACGGGCCCCTTTCACCTTATCTCTGAGCCTGTGCTCTGTGTGCATTCCTACCGGGCCCTGTCACACCTGTGCCTGGGGCCACCAAACAATCTGTCACTTCCTCCCAGCCAGTATTCCCTATCCCCACTGCGGCAACTGCATACCTTACTGTCAGTTGTCAGTCCCAAACATCTTCCATGGCTCCCCAGTGCCCTCGGATCCCCACCCACGGCCTGAGGGGCTGTCCCCTGTCTCACCAGCCTCCCTTGTCTTCTGCCTCCCCCCGGCTGCCACGGGCCCCTGCATGTCCTTCTCTGAGAACTCCCTGCTGATCCACGCTCTGTGGCAAACTCCTACACATCCTCCAAGGCTCAGACTCCTCCCTCCCTGGGAGATTTCAAGAATTCCTCCCCTCCCACCCCCAGGCCCCACTGCTGCTGGGCTGCTGGCCTCCACCTCGGCAGACCTTATCGCTCCAAGTGGCAGGATCTGGTTTCATGCCCAGCCCCCTCTCCTGCGTCTGTATCTGTCCTGTCCTCGACACCTGGAGCGTGCCCAGCCTGGCACCTGGCAATCATCGGCCAAGAGTCCTGGAGCTCATGAACCTAGTTCCCCACTTCTCCAGCTCCCCTCTTTTTAGGGGGACAGGTTGAACTTGACCCCCAGGGTAGTGAGAGTCAAGGTAGGGTGTCACACACCAAAGGGAGCTGGTCCATGAAGACAGAACTGGGTGAGTCAGGGAGGCGGGATCTTATCAACACCCCTCCCGGGACTTTGCTTTTCTTTCTGTGAAATGGGACAGTAATTCCTGCTCTGTCTTCCAGCCAGGGGATGATCAGTAATATTAATAATTAATAAAAACGCCACACTACCCATCACACCAGGGGCAATATCGCACTTCTGATTAGCAGCTATCGTGTCAGACGCTGAGTGGGGATTCTGCCATGGCTCTCTCGTAAGCACCTCCCAGCACCCTTGCAAAGAAGGTGCCGGGGTTGCCACCACCCAAGCACTGCCCTGGTGCCCCACAAACATTTGCAAAATGGATACAGCAGTGAACAAACGCCTTCTCTTACGGAGGAGGAAACGGAAGCTCAGAGAACTGGGATAATCCAGACACGTTCTGGTGCAGCTGGGACTCAGGGTCAATTCTGACTCCCAAAGTTGAGCTCTTCTGCCTCCTAACCTCTGCCGAGAGGGTCCCCACCCCCAATCCCTTTCTCCCTCAAGCAAATCCCTGGGGGTGGGCAGGCCCCAGAGCAGGCCACCCATGCACAGAAGAGACACTGGGAGGAAAAGAAACAGGCTCTGTAGGAACCAGGAGCCGGACAGCTGTTACCAAGACCCACACCCAGAACAGGTTGATCTGGGAAGGCCACGGGGCGGGGGCTGAGGGGGGAGGGGCCGTGCCCAGCTGGTGCCAAGACCAGTGGGCAGAGCTAGTGGGAGGGAAGGGCGTCCCTCCCCGGCTCCCCCGGGAAGGCCCAGACCTTAATTAACCCCTGTCTTCCCCAAGGCCAGGCCCTGGCTGCCCAGGCCGGGACTGAGCAGTGCCCAGGCCTCTAAACCCAGGGACACACCAGCAGCATCCTTCCCACAGGGGTGGCCCGAGTTTTTCAGACATCGGGCCTCGGGAAGGCAGTAAAGGAAGAGGGTCCCAAAAGCGAGGGGGGAGGGGAAAGGGGATCCCCACCCCGGGCGATCTCGGACAAGCCATTTTCCTTCCACCGGGCTCGCCTGACACCTCGGTCAAATGGGGCGACAGGGCACAGCTGCCGGGCGCCGGCCAGGAGGCCACGGAGGCGAAACAGGGGGGTCCCTGGGGCTCCCCGGTCGCCGTCCGCAGCGCAGGCAGGGCCG
>NW_007097990.1:248434-250899 GCF_000164805.1 Carlito syrichta | reverse complement strand
GAGCGCCTGCGCCTGCCCGCGGTGCCGGCCCGCGCGCGGCGTGTGCTAGGGTGCACCTGCTAATTTTTTCTTTCTTCCTGTCCTTTTCCTCAGAGACAGGGTCTGGCTCTGGCGCCCAGGCCGGAGGGCAGGGGCGCGATCATAGCTCACTGCAGCCTCGAACTCCTGGGCTCCAGCGATCCTGCCGCCTCAGCCTCCCTAGTAGCCGGGACTACGGGCACGCACCACTATGCCCGGCTAATTTTTTTTTTCTTTTATTTTTTTGGTCGAGATGAGGTCTCCAGCTCCTGGGCTTAGGCATCTTGGCCTCCCAAAATGCTAGGATTACAGGTTTGAGCCATTGGCCCAGCCTGTCTGTCTTTCTTTCTTTCTTTCTTTCTTTCTTTCTTTCTTTCTTTCTTTCTTTCTTCCTTCCTTCCTTCCTTCCTTCCTTCCTTCCTTCCTTCCTTCCTTCTCTCTCTCTCTTTCCATCTCTTCTGTTAGTGTCTCACTCTCTCACCTGGGGTGTAGTATCATGAACACGGCTACCATAACCTTGACCTTCTGGGCTCAGGCAGTCCTTCCACCTCAGCCTTCCAAGTAGCTGGAACCATAGGTGTGTGACATCACACCTGGCTAATTTTTTTATTTATTATAGAGATGAGGTCTCACCAAGTTGTCCAGGCTGGTCTCAAACCTCTGGGCTCAGGCCATCCTCTTGCCTCTGCCTCCCCAAAAGCTGAGATTACAGGTGTGAGCCACCGTGCCTGGCCTCTTTCTTTTTCTTTCTTTTCTTTTTTTGCTTTTCTTTTTTCACAGGCAGGGTCTGGCTCTGTCACTCAGACTGCAGTTCAGTGCAGGATCGTGATACACTACAGCCTTGAACTCCTGGGCTCAAGGGATCCTCCTGCCTCAGCCTCCCTAGTAGTTGGGAGACAGATACCACCACACTCAGCCCATTTTGAAACATGCTTTGTAGAGGTGAGGTCTCGTTATGTTGCCCAGGCTAGGCTCAAACTCCTGGCCTCAAGCAATCCTCCTTCCTGGGCCTCCCAAAGCACTGGGATTATGGATGTGAGCTATCACACCCAGTCTGGTGCAACTATTTTTGTGTTTGTGAAGACACAAGCATGCACATCTCTTTGCATCTGTGTGTGTGTCTCTGCATATATTTGGGTGGTGGTGATGGAGTGTACTGAAGGGTGTCTGTGTGTGCACGTGTGATCATGAGTGGCACAGCATGTTGATGTGTAAGTGTGTGTCTGTGTGTTTGACGTTTGTTGCATGTACAAACATCCATGTTCCATAGGTGTCTATATTTCAAGGATAGAAGCGGTGAAGGTGTGTAAGACCACCCCCCCGTCCTGTTTTGTGGGTAGGTGTGAGGATGCGTAGTTCTGTGCATCTGAATGTAGTTGTATGTCATATGAGTGTGCAATTGTGGCTCTGTCAAGGCAGGAATATGGGAGAGAGACAGGGAATGTGTGTATTTATGCAGGAGTGTGGCTATTTGTGTCTACGAGTGTGGGGTTGCATGACTGATGGCGGGTGTGTTTGCAAATGTCTGTGTATATATTTGTGGCACCTGTAATATTTGTTGTGGGAGGACTGATTGTGGGGAAGTATTTGTGTCTAAGTGGATTTGTGTATGGCTATGTGGTTGTGTGCGTGTGGGTGCATATGCAAAGAATGGTCTTTCTTTTTTTTGAGGTGGAATCTCACTTGGTCGCCCAGGCTGGAGTGCAGTGGCATGTTCACGGTCGCTGCAGCCTCCACCTGCTGGGCTCAGGTGATCCTTCCACCTCAGCCTTCCAAGTAACTGGAACTACAGGCATGCACCACTACGCCCAGCTAAGTTTTTGATTTATTGTAGAGACAAGGTCTTACCAAGTTGCCCAGGCTGGTCTCGAACCCAGGGACTCTGGCAATCCTCTCGCCCGACCTCCCAAAGTACTGAGATTACAGGCCTGAGCCACCATGCTCAGCCTTGAGTGAGTGAATTCTAAAGGAATGTAAGTGTTTTTATATATTTACAACTGCAGAGGGGTGTTTCAATCTCTCTCTTACACACACACACACACACACACACACACACACACACACACACGGCAATTAGTGTTTTCTTGACTACATGAAATACTGTGAGACAGAAAAACACTACAGGCCAAGTGAGGTGGCTCATACCTGTCATCCCAGTACTTTGGGAAGGTGAGGGAGGAGGATCTCTTGAGCCCAGGATCTCTTGAGCCCAGCCTGGGCAACATAGTGAGACCTTGTTTCTACAAAAAATATTTAAAATAAATAAAAATAAAAGAATAGTCGGGCTCGGTGGCTCAGCCTGTAATCCCGCGCCTTTGGGAGGCTAAGGTGAGTGGATTGCCTGAACCTGAGGATTCGAGACCCGCCTGGGCAGCAAGACCTCATCTCTACAATAAATCAAAAAATCAGCCGGGCGTGGTAGCGCACACCTGTAATTCCGGCTACTC
>NW_007097990.1:245553-248407 GCF_000164805.1 Carlito syrichta | reverse complement strand
AAAAAAGAAAGATTCAGGCCCCCGAGACCCCCCCAACCCCAGATAGTGGCCCCTGAGCCGATCCTTCATGGAAATTCCTGGGTCCCCTGACATACACTGCACGTGTGTTTGGGGTGTGAGTCTCATGGTCCAGAACGTGTGCCCAGGCAGGGGGTGGGTGTGCCTCAGGAGGGGAGCCAGGGTGTGGGCCCTCCTGTCTGGATGTGCCCGTGCAGGCGTGGGTGTGGACACACAAAGGGGCCTGTGTGTGTGTGTGTGTGTGTGTGTGTGTGTGTGTCTGAGCACACGTGCTGATGTATATGACACACACCCTGGCTCCTGTCCGGGGCCCCTGGAGGGACTAACATGGTCCTTTCCCCACTGGGCCTTAGTTTCCCCATCTGCAGCGCTGCAGGGGCTCCTGGGGTGGAGAAGCATCCCCGCCAGGGGAGGGTGCACCCCGTCATGCCCTGAGACCTTGGAGCATCCTGCTGCTTGTATGTGTGTGTTTGCTTTTCCTGGGAAGGTTCCCATGACCTCTGTGGACCCCAAGGTCAAAGCCCAGAGAAGGCAGCCCCTGCAACTTGCTCGAAATCACTCTGGGAGATGTTGGTGGACTCGAAGGCACAGGCTTCCTGCCCCTTGGAGTGGAAGTGGGTGGCACCCAGAGGTGTAGAGCCGGGAGCGGGCCCAGGGCCCCAGCCCCTGGTGCCAGAGGCCTCCCTGGGCCCAGCCCCCACACTGGGCAGACTGGAACGCCTGGCTGGGCTGGAGCACCCCACCCACACACAGCCCAGCTGCAATGAGTCCCACCTGCCCCTGGGGGCCTGTTCCTGCAGCCCAGGCAGCCTCAGACACACTGGCTCCCCTATGTACGTGGGGCGGCCCCCTGTATCCCCACTCCAGCCCGCCCCAGTCCTGCCTCTCACCTCCTTCCTCACCCGGGCTCTTCCCATCTCCTTGGGTTCTCACGCCTCCTAACTCATTAGACAGGCCCCAGTTATTAATCTGGGGGTGGGGATGACTTAGAGGGTTTGCAGGTCAGAGGTTCAGGATTCAGTCTTGGGGGAGTGTATAAAACCTCCTAAAATCATCTAAAATTCTGGCTGTGTGTTCGCTTCTGGATCGTACTGACAGGTGACAATGTCTGAGTGTCTTGTTTGCCCAGCACCGGCTCATTGAAACCCTCTCCACAAACCCAGCACAAGGCAGATTGCACCCATATTACAAATAGAACAGTCGAGGCACCCAGTGAGGAGCGTGGAAGGAATCTTAAAGCCCAGGTCGCCCAGATCTGGGGTCCACCAGCTGAACCCCTCCGCAGCCCATCCGGTCAGACTGGCTCTGACTTCTCAAAACATCCATGACCCTCAGAAAGGGGATGGGGTGAGGCCTGTGGTTGGGGAGGTCTCCGAGCAGGGGAAGCCTGGGGTCCCCTCTCCAAACCTCGGCCCAAAGTCAGCAAGGGAGATGGGACTCCGTCAGGCCACTGCTTTGCCCATGCCACCTGTGCAGTGTCCAGGGTGGCCTCCCTGAAGGAAGCTCAGCCTCCTTAGATGCAGTTGACTATCAGGACTCCCCAGGGACCTCCGAGAGACATGTCTGAAATATTTCACAATCATTTTTTTTTTAAAGATGGGGTCTCTCACTCTGTCACCCAAGCTTCAGTGCAGTGGTGAGATCACAGCTCACTGCAGCCTCGAAATTCTGGGCTCAAGCGATCCTCCTGCCTCAGCCTCTCAAGTAGCTGGCAGTACAAGTACATGCCACCATGCCCAGTTAATATTTATTTATCTATGTATTTACTTATTTATTTGTTTGTTTTTTGAGTCTCACTCTGTAGCCAGCCCAGGCTGGAGTGCAGTGGCACATTCATGGTCACCACAGCCTCGGCCTGCTGGGCTCAGGTGATCCTTCTGTTTCAGCCTTCCAAGTAGCTGGAACTCCAGATGCACACCACCATGCCTGGCTAATTTTTTGATTTATTGTAGTGACGATGTCTCGCCAAGTTGTCCAGACTGGTCTCGAATCCCTGGACTCAGGCAATCCTCTCTCGCCTTCACCTCCCAAAGTACTGGGATTACAGGTGTGATCCACCATGCCCAGCTGATTTTAAAAACTTTTTGTAGAGGTAGGGTCTCGCTATGTTGCCCAGGTTGTTCTCCAGCTCCTGGCCTCAAGCAATCCTCCCTCACTTCAGCCTCCCAAAGCATTGGAGTTACAGGTGCGAGCCACGGCACCCAGCTAATACAAAATGTCATTTCAGCTCGGGATAAAATATTGGGACAATAAAACTAAAAACTGAGGGGGCTCAAGACTGTCAGGGTGGGGGCTGCCTTTAGTAGGGTGGTGTGAGGAGGGGGAGGTGGGGCAGAGACTGGACTAATGGAAAGAAGCAGGTCGGGAACAGCATTCAAGCCAGGGGGAAGAGCAAGGATTTAGACAGGTCCAGCCTGGTGCTCTGGGAAGGTCACTGCTCCTGGAGTCTAGTGAGGAGGGGCAGGTGCTGAGCGGTGTCTGGCATCTTCCCTGACTCCTCTCCATGAAGGACCACTTCTTTTTGCAATCCCTAAAATGCAATCAAAATGAATTCCTGGCTGGGTGTGGTGGCTCACGCCTGTAATCTCAGCACTTTGGGAGGTGGAGGCGAGAACATAGCCTGAGCCCAAGGGTTCAAGACCAGCCTGGGCAACTTGGCGAGACCTCATCTCTACAATATATCAAAAATTGTGGATTGCCTGAGCCCACGGGACCCGCTTGGGCAGGCGAGACCTCATCTCTACAATAAATCAAAAAAATTAAGCCGGGCTTGGTGGCTCAGCCTGTAATCCCGTGCCTTTGGGAGGCTGAGGTGAGTGGATTGCCTGAGCCCGCG
>NW_007097990.1:242914-245475 GCF_000164805.1 Carlito syrichta | reverse complement strand
AAAAAAAAAAAAAAAAATTAGCAGGGTGTGGTAGCGCGCACGCCTGTAGTTCCTGCTACTTGGAAGGCTGAGGCGGAAGAATCGCCGGAGCCCAGCAGGTCAAGGCGGCGGTGGCCAGGAGCGGCCACTGCACACCAGTCTGGGTGACAGAGTGAGACTCCAACTCAAAAAAATAATAAATAAATAAAAAATTTAGCTGGGCATGGTAGCACATGCCTGTGGTTCCAGCTACTTGAAAGGCTGAGGTGGAAGGATCGTCTGAGCCCAGCAGGTCGAGGCTGTGGTGGCCATGACTGTGTCTTGGTGAAAGTAAGATTCCTACTCAAAAAAAAGAAAAGAAAATGAAAATGAACTTCCAAGAGTTCCCTGTAGCCAAAACTGGAACAGATTGAGCAGCAAAATCAATAAAGTAGACTTGGATTATAATCCAGAGTATAAGTAAGGATTTGTGAGTCCATACCAATATGAAGATATGAGTGAACTGGTGGGTGCAGTGGCTCATACCCATAAACTCAGTGCTTTGGGAGGCTGAGGCGGGAGGATTGCTTGAGGCCAGGAGTTTGAGACCACCCTGGGCAACACAGCAAGACATTGAATCTGCAAAAAATAAAAATAAAATTGGTTGGACATGATGGCAGGTGCCTGTAATCCCAGCTACTCAGAAGGCTGAGAGAAGAGGATCACTTGAGACCAGAAGTTTGAGGCTGCTGTGTGCTATGATCACTCCACTGCACTTTAGCCTCGACGACAGAGTCAGAATGGAAAGAAGGAAGGAAGGAAGGAAGGAAGGAAGGAAGGAAGGAAGGAAGGAAGGAAGGAAAGAAGGAAGAAACAGAAATAATGGACTCTAGTTAATAACATTATATCAATATCGGTTTCTTCATTGTAACAAATGCATCACATTAGTGTAAGATGTTAATGAAAAAGGAAACTGTATTCGTGGGGTGGGGGAGGAGAGGGGGTGTATAGGAACTCTCTGTACTAGTTGCTTGATTTTTCTGTAAATCTAAAACTGTTCTTTAAAAAGTCTGTTAGTCAAAGAAAGAATTTTAAAGGCGTGAAAACATGAATGCAGCAATCATAAAATTACCATGTCAGATTCCTCTAAAGTTGTTAAGCACATATTATTTTCTGTGCCCTCTCAGCTGGATGGGCACTGGGCACCTGGATCATACTTTTTTGTTTGTTTGGTTTTGAGTCAGGTTCTCATTCTGTTGCCAAGGCTGGAGTGCAGTGGCATGATCATGGCTCACGGCGGCCTCAACCTCCTGGGCTCAGACAATTCTGCCTCAGCCTCCAGAGTAGCTGGGACTACATATGTGCACCACCTTGCCTGGTTAATTTCTTTCTTTCTTTTTTTTCTTTCTTTCTTTTTTTTTTTTTTTTTTGTAGCAATGAGATCTCACTGTGTTGCCCAAACTGGTCTCCGAGCTCAACCAATCCTCCCACCTCCATCTCCCAAAGTGCTGGGATTACAGGCATGAGTCGCTGCACCCAGCCTGGATCAAACTTTCAGTAGGACCAAGGTAGGGTTTCTCAAACATTGCCCCATTGACATTTGGGATATTTGGAAAATTCCTTAGTTTCTACCTACTAGATGCCAGTAGCACCCTCTCTTCAATTGTCACAACCAAAAATGTCCTCAAATGTCCCCCAGCAGATTTAACCACTGTCTTCTTGAAAATCATGCACACGGCTGGGCTCAGTGGCTCATACCTGTAAACCCAGCACTTTGGTGGGCTGGGGTGGGAGAATCTCCTGAGTGCAGGAGTTCAAGACCAGCCTGGACAACGCAGCAAGACCTCCTCCCCTCTACAAAAAAAATTTTTTTATTTTTATTTTTTTTGGAGTCAGAGTCTCACTGTTACCCAGGCTGGAGTGCAGTGGCATGCTCATGGTCACCGCAGCCTCCACCTGCTGGGCTCAGGCAATCCTTCCACCTCAGCCTCCCAAATAGCTAAGACAACAGGCGCATACAACCACAACCAGCTAATTTTTAAATTTTTCTTTTTGAGTCGGAGTCTCACTCTGTCACCCAGGCTGGAGTGCAGTGGTACACTCATGGCCACCACAGCCTCGACCTGCTGGGCTTAGGCGATCCTTCTGCGTCAGTCTTCCAAGTAACTGGACCCACAGGCAACTCACCAACATGCCTGGCCAATTTTTTTTTTGAGTCAAAGTCTCACTCCGTTGCCCAAGCTGGAGTGCAGTGGCACACTCATGGCCACTCCAGCGTCGACCTGCTGGGTTCCGGTGACCCTTCTGCCTCAGCCTTCCAAGTAGCTGGAACTACAGGCATACGCTACCATGCTCAGCTATACTTTTTTTTTAAATTGTAGAAATGAGGTCTCTCCAAGTTGCCTGGGCTGGTCTTGAACCCACAGGCTCAGGCAATCCACTCGTCTCAGTCACTCACAGTGCTGGAATTACAGGCTGAGCCTCTAATCCTGATTTATTCTAGAGATGAAGTCTCGCCAAGTTGTCCAGGCTGGTCTCGAACCCCTGAACTCAGGTAATCCTCTTACCTCCGGTCCCAAAGTGCTGGGATTACAGGCGTGAGG
>NW_007097990.1:219632-242852 GCF_000164805.1 Carlito syrichta | reverse complement strand
CGTGGTAGCACGTGCCTGTAGTTCCAGCTACTTGGAAGGCTGAGGCGGAAGGATCACCAGAGCCCAGCAGGTCGAGCCTGCGGTGGCCGGGAATGTGCCACTGCACTCCAGTCTGGGTGACAGAGTGAGACTCCAACTAAAAAAAAAAAATTTTTTTTAAGTAGCTGGATGTGGTGGCACATACCTATAGTCTCAGCTACTCGGGAGGCTGATGCAGAAGAATTTCCTGAGCCTAGGAGGTGGAGGCTACCGTGGGCATGGTAACACCACTGGGCGACAGAGTGAGACCCGGATGAAACCAAGTCTGGAAACTTGGTCCAGGAAGACCCATGCATGTGTGTGAGCTTCAGGGCAGCCTTGGAGGATCCCGCCTCTCCAAGACAAGCCTCGTGGTCCAGGTGGAACAGAAGGAGGCCAGTCCCAGGGTGCGGCTGGGGGGCTGGAGAGCGGGCAGAACGTGTTGGGAGTTGGAGCTGGCAGGTCTCACTGGAGATGGGAACCTGCCACAAGGAGAGCAAGGGAGGGCCCTGGAAGGTGCCCAGGTCTTGCCTTTTGCAATCAGGCATAGTGAGGCCGTGTGCCGAGATGGAGATGGGAGATGAGGGGCCAGGCTGGGTGGGGAGGATGAGTTTCGCCTTGGACAGGTTGAGTTTCGGGTCCTGGAGGGCCACTGAAGAGGCCAGAACTTTGTCACCTTCCCATGTCAGGAGGCGCACCAGCCCTGGTGCCTGCACAAGTATAGAAGTTCCCAGAGCAGTGACTGGCCCCTTCTCGTCTCTCTGTCACAAAAACACAATGGGGTTCGGAAGCAGCCAAGATGTCCCCCGGTAACCGAAAGAAAGAAATAAAACCAGCAATCCAGAAATGGAATATTATTTGGCGCTGAAAAGAAATGAGTTCTTTGGCCAGGCGTGGTGGCTCACCACTATAATCCTAGCACTTTGGAGGCCGAGGTGAGAGGATTGCCTGAGCCCACGGGTTCAAGACCAGGCTGGGCAACTTGGTGAGACCTCATCTCGATAATAAATCAAAAAATTAGCCGGGCATGGTGACATGCATCTAAGGTCCCAGCTACTTGGAAGGATGAAGTGGAAGGATCGCCTGAGCCCAGCAGGTCGAGGCTGTGGTGGCTGTGAGCATGCCACTGGGTGACAGAGTGAGACTCCAACTCAAAAAGAAAAAAAAGAAAAGAAATGAGTTCTCTAGACCGGGCACAGTGGCTCATGCTTGCAATCCCAACATGTTGGGAGGCTGAGACAGGAGGGTTGCTTGAGGCTAGAAGTTTGAAATCAATCTGGGTAGCATATCCATCTCTACAAAAAAAAAAAAAGTTAACCAGACATGGTGGCATGTGCTTGTAGTTCCAGCTCCTTGGGTGGCTGAGGCAGGAGGATCACTTTAGCCTAGGAGTTCATGGCAGCCGTGAGCCATGAATGTGCCAAGGGATACACAGGAGAAAGCAAGTCACAAGCACACTTTGGGGTTTTGTGATACCCACTGTGTCAAGACCCCATGGACCAGGAGCCCCTGGGCCCTGCAGACCTGGACCTCCAGTCATGGCCACAGCCATGGCCACGGCCGGCCACAGCTAAGGGTATGGGTGTGTGAGTCACAGACATGGAAGCCCTGTGGACCATGGTGCACAGGCTGAGCACAGAGCCCTGAGAACACCCAAGAAGAGAGCGGAGGAGAAAGAGGCATGTCTGGGCTTCCAGAAAAGGAGGAGGATGTGCAAGGGAGGGAACGAGGGTTTCAGGAAGGTGGGGGTGGTCACCAGTGTCCCAAGGCTGTCCTGGAGGGTGTGGGAGATAAGCAGTGGGTCTCGCATTAGATACAGGGACATCACGTTCAGTGGTGACCTTGAGGAGGACAGGCTCAGGGGTGTGCGTGTGAGAAAGCAGGAGGGAGGGCGGTCTATTAAGAAGTAGCAAAGGCCGGGTACAGTGGCTCATTCGTGTAGTCCCAGTGCTTTGGGAGGCTGAGACAGGAGGATCACTTGAAAGCCAGGAGCTCAAGACTAGCCTGGGCAGCATAGCAAGACTCCACCTTTACAAACAATAACAAAAATTAGCCGGGCATGGTGGTATGTACCCGTAGTCTCTGCTACTCAGGAGTCTGAGGCAGGAGGATTGCTGGAGGCCAGGAGATTGAGGCTGCAGTGAGCTATGATCATGTCACTGTACTCCAGCCTGGGCAGCAGAAACCCTATCTTTTTTTTTTCGAGTCAGTGTCTCACTCTGTCACCCAGACTTGAGTGCAGTAGCAGGCTCACAGCCACTGCAGCCTTGATCTGCTGGGCTCAGGTGATCCTTTCAGCTCACCCTTCCAAGTAACTGGAACTACAAGTGTGTACCACCATGTCCATCTAATTTTTTTGATTTATTGTAGAGATGAGGTCTCACCAAGTTGCCCAGGCTGGTGTCAAACCCCTGAACTCAGGCAATCCTTTGGCCTTTACCTCCCAAAGTGCTGGGATTACAGGCATGAGCCACTGCACCCAAAGACACTCTGTCTCTTAAAACGAAAAGAGAAGAGAGATGAGAGTTGAAACTTCACCTAAAATCTCCTTCCTAGACCAGGTACAGTGGCTCATACCTGTAGTCCCAGCACTTTGGGAGGCTGAGGGGAGAGGATTGCTTGAACCCAGAAGTTCAAGACCAACTTGGGCAACATGGCAAGACCTTGTCTCTACAATAAATCAAAAAATTAGCTGGGCATGGTGGTTCACGCCTGCAGTTCCAGCTGCTTGGAAGGCTGAGGTGGAAGAATCTCACCTGAGCCCAGCAGGTCAAGACTGCAGTGGCCGTGAGCATGCCATTGAACTCCAGCCTGGGCAGCAGAGTGAGACTCTGACTTTAAAAAAAAAAGAAAAGAAAAGAAAAAGAAAGAAGCCGGGCACGGTGGTTCACACCTGTAATCCCAGCACTTTGGGAGGTAAAGGCCAAAGGATTACCTGAGTCCAGGGGTTTGAGACTAACCTGAGCAACTTGTTGAGACCTCATATCTACAATAAGTCAAAAAATTAGCCGGGCATAGTGGCACATGCCTGTAGTTCCATCTACTTTGAAGGCTGAGGTGGAAGGATCACCTGAACCCAGCAGGTCAAGGTTGCAGTAGCTGTGAGCATACTACTGTACTCCAGCCTGAAGAATTGTGAGACTCCAACTCAAAAAAAATGCAATAAAATAAAATAGTATCTTAGACATAAACCTAATTGTGAGGGTGTGGAGTATCTTGTGACAATCACACATTTTCATTTAGACTATATTGATCTAGCCAGGCATGGTGGCTCATGTCTATAATCCTAGCACTTTGGGAGACCAATGTAGGAGTATTGCTGAAGCCCAGGCGTTCAAGATCAGCCTGGGCAGCATAGTGAGATCTTTTCTCTACAAAAAAAAAAAAATTAGCCAGGCATGGTGGCACATGTCTGTAGTCCTAGCTACTCGGGAGGCTGAGGCAGAAGCACCACCTGAGCCTGGGAAATTGAGGCAGAGTGAGCCATGATCATGCCACTGCACTTCAACCTGAGCAACAGAGTGACACCCATGACTAAAAAAAAAAAAAAAGACTATAGTCATTAATGAAGCACGCCCTGTGTGCTAGGAGCTGGGATTACAACCTGGACAAAGACAGATGTAGCCTCTGTCCTCATAGTTTATGTTCTCATGGGAACACAGGCACAATCAATTATTAATTACAGCTGTGGTGAGAGATCTGGGAGAAAAAGTGTAGAATGAAATGTAGACAGATAGTCCATAGAGCAAGGAGGTCCTGATATATGTGTTTGATACTCTTGTTACACCTATATAAATAAAACTGGTCACACAAAATCACTAGACAACGAACATGAACAAACCTGTCCCTCGGGGCAGAAACTTACCACAGGGAGTGACTTTGTGTGGTAGATGGTTGAAGTAATGGTTACCAATTTGTTCACATCTGCCTGGATACACACCCTTGGGACTCCCCTCCCACACTAACTCAAGGCTTGAACATGTGACTTGTTTTGGCCAATGGGTCAATAGAAAACGTGACAGAAGCAGAGGCTTCAAAAGCATTTGCACACTGAAATGAAAGAGGGTCTACTACTACAGTCCCCACAGACATTAAAAGGATCTTATGAAAGATTTTTAAAAATTTTTTGTTTGTTTGTTTGTTTTGAGTTGGAGTCTCTGTTGCCCAGAGTGGAGTGCAGTGGCCGCTCCCGACCACTGCAGCCTCGACCTGCTGGGCTCTGGTGATCCTTCCGCTCAGCCTTCCAAGTAGCTGGAACTACAGGCGTGCGCTACCATGCCCGGCTCATTTTTTATTTATTGTAGAGATGAGGTCTCACCAAGTTGCCCAGGTGGGTCTCGAACCTGTGGGCTCAGGCAATCCACTCACCTCAGCCTCCCAAAGGTGTGGGATTACAGGCTGAGCCACCAAGCCCTGCTGAAAGATTTAAAATTTATGAACAACTTTGTATTGATAAATCTGACAGTTTACATGACATAGATACATCTCTTGAAATGTAAAACTGCCAAGCCTTGCTTCAGAAAAAATAGATAACTTAAATAGCCCTGTATCTATTAAATACATGTAACTTGTGATTAAGAACCTTCCCACAAAAAAAGCTCCATGCCCAGATGGCTTCACCGGTGAATCCTACAAAAATATAAGATATCATTCTGATTTACACAAATTCTTCCAGAAAATAGGAGCTGAAGGAAGCCAGGCACGGTGGCTTATGCCTGGCATGCCAGCACTTTGGGAGGCAGAGGTGAGAGGATTCCCTGAGCTCAGGGCTTCGGGATCAGCCTGGGCAACTTGACGAGACCTAGTCTCTACAATAAATAAAAAAATTAGCCAGGCATTGTGGCACATGCCTGAGGTTCCAGCTACTTGGAATGCTGGGGTGGAAGGATCGCCTAACCCAGCAGATGGAGGCTGTGATGGCCATGAGCATGCCACTGCAATCCAGCCTGGGCAACAGAGTGAGACTTTGACTCAAAAAAAAAAAAAAAAATCAAGAAGCATGTCCCAATTCATTCTATGAAGATCGCATTATCCCGATATCACAACTGGACAGTGACATTGCAAGGAAAGAAAGTCGCAAACCAGTATTCTTCATGAACATAGACACAAGTGATCCTCAACAAAATGTTAGCAAATAGTGTCTGGCAACATCTAAAAAAGAAAACACATTATGATCAAGTGAGTTTTATCCCAGGAATGTGAAGCTGGTTGGTTCATCATTTAATCAATCAATGACATTTGTTGTATCAAGAGATTAAACAAAGAAAAATCAGATGAGAATCATCATCTCAATTGAGGTAGAAAAATCATTTGGTGCTCACGCCTATAATCCCAGCACTTTGGGAGACCAAGGCGAAAGGAATGCCTGGACCCACGGGTTTGAGACCAGCTTGGGCAACTTGGTGAGACCTTATCTCTACAATAAATCAAAAAATTAGCTGGGCATGGTGGCACACACCTGTAGTCCTAGCTACTTGGAAGGCTGAGACAGAAGGATCACCTGAGTTTAGAAGGTCAAGGCTGTGGTAGCAGTGATCAAGGCTAGGCAACAGAGTGAGACACTGACTCAGAAAAAAAAGTATCTATGACACACAGCTAAGATCATACTTCATGATGAAAGACTAAATGGTTTATCCTAAGACTGGAAACAAGGTAAGGATGTATGCTCTTACTACCTCTATTCAACATTTCATTGGAGGTTCTAGCCAGTGCAATAAGACAAGAAAAGAAATAAAAAGCACATAGATTGGAAAAGAAATTGAACATGACACTCTGCAGAGATGAAAAGAAATAAAATAAGTAAAACATGATCATCTACACAAAAAATCATAAATATACAAAAAGGCAACTAGACTCAATAACTGACCTTAGCAAAGTTGCAGGATAAAAGGTCAACATATGAAAATGAATTGTATTTTTATATGCTAACAATGGACAATTGGATATTGCAAATTTTTTATTTTTGAGTTAGAGTCTCACTCTGTCGCCCAGGCTGGAGGGCAGTGGCATTCTCACAGCCACTGCAGCCTCGACCTGCTGGGCTCAGGCTATCCTCCACCTCAGCCTTCCAAGTAGCTGGAATTACAGGCACACGCCACCACACCTGGCTAATTTTTTAATTTATTGTAGAGATGAGTTCTCACCAAGTTTTCCAGGCTGGTCTCAAATCCATGGGCTCAGGCAGTCCTCTCACCTTGGCCTCCCAAAATGTTGGGGTTATAGGTGTGAGTCACTGCACCCAGCCAAAATTGGAAAATTTTAAAAACTCAGTACTATTTTCTTTCTTTCTTTCTTTCTTTCTTCCTTCCTTCCTCCCTTCCTTCTTTCCTTCCTTCCTTCCTTCCTTCCTTCCCTCCCCCTCCCTCCTCCCTCCTTCCTTCCCTCCCTCCCTCCCTCTCTCCTTTCTTTCTTTCTTTCTTTCTTTCTTTCTTTCTTTCTTTCTTTCTTTCTTTCTTTCTTTCTTTCTTTCTTTCTTTCTTTCTTTCTTTCTTTCTTTCTTTCTTTTCCAGTCTGGGCGACAGAGTGAGCCACCCAAGGCACAGGATTACAGGCTGAGCCACCGAGCCCAACTAGTACTATTTTCAACAGCATCAAATATATCAAGTACTTAGAAACAAGTTTAACAAAACGTGTGCAAAACCTATACATTGAAAATTAAAAGCTGGGCATGGTAGCTCACGCCTATAATCCCAGCACTCAGGATCACCTGAGTTTAGGAGGTCAAGGTTCCTAAAATAACCAATACATTTGATGTACTCCCAGTCCAAATTTTGTAGGTTTTTCTATACATATTGATGAGCTGATTCTAAAATTTTTACAAAAATGTAGAGGACCAAACTAGTCAAAGCAATTTGAAAAAGAGGAAAGAAGTTGGTGGACTTATGCTACCTGATCTCAAGACATATCATAAAGTTACAGTAAGCAAAAACAATAGTATAATGGCATAAAGAGGGACATATATACAAATTTAGCCAGGCATGATGACTCACACCTGTAATCTTACATTTTGAGAGGACGAGGTGGGAGGATCACTTGAGGATAGGAGTTCAAGACCAGCCTGGGCAAAATAACAAGACCCAATTTTTACACGTACACATACAAAATAAGGCAGATATGTATACAAATGGAATAGATGAGAGAGTTCATAGAGACCCACATCATACATGATCAGTTGATCTTGATAAAAGTGTCAAGGTAAATCAATGAGAAAATTATATTTTTGACAAATGATGTGAAAACAATTATACATTTACATGCCAAAAACAAACAAACAAACAAACCCTTGACGGTTACACCGTACACAGAAATTAATGCAAAATAGACCATAGCCCTAAACCTAGAAGTGTTAAAACTTCTAGATGAAAACTTCAGATAAAATCTGTGCCACAAGGTTATTAGGTATTTCTGAGGACACAAAAAGCCAGCCATCCAAAAGAGATAAATTAAATTCAATCAAAATTTTAAACTTTTGCTTTTTCAAAGATACCATTCGAAAAATGAAACCTGGCCGGGCTCGGTGGCTCAGCCTGTAATCCCAGTGCTTTGGGAGGCCGAAGTGAGTGGATTGCCTGAGCCCACGGGTTTGAGACCCGCCCGGGCAACTTGGCGAGACCTCATCTCTACAATAAATCAAAAAAAAAAAAAAATTAGCCGGGCATGGTGGCGCGTGCCTGTAGTTCCGGCTACATGGAAGGCTGAGGTGGAAGGATCGCCAGAACCAGCAGGTTGAGGCTGCGGTGGCCGGGAGCGTGCCACTGCACTCCAGCCTGGTTGACAGAGTGAGACTCTAACTCAAAAAACAAATAACAAAAACAAAACAAAAAAGAAAACCAAATGAAAATTATTAGAAAGAATAAGTGTGGGCTGGGCATGGTGGCTCATGCCTTGTAATCTCAGCACTTTGGAAGGCTGAGGTAGAAGGATCACTTGAGTCCAGGATTTCACGACCTGCCTGGGTAAAATAGTGAGACCTCAACTCTAGAAAAAATCAAAAAATTAGCTGGGCATAGTGGTGTGCACCTGTAGTCCCAGCTATTTGGGAGACTGAGGCAGATGGATTGCCTGAGCACAGAAGGTTGAGGCTGCAGTGAACTATGACCATGCCACTGCACTCCAGTCTCAGTGGCAGAGTGAGAATTTGACTTAAAATAATAATAATAATAATAACAACAGCAAATAAAAACAAGATTTCAGGCCAAATCCAGCACCCTGCTTGTTTTTGTACGGTCTGTAAACTAAGAATTTTTTTTAATATTGTTTGATGACATATGAAAGTTATATGAAATCCAAATTTCAGTGTCTAAGCCAGGGGTGGTGACGTATGTTAATCCCAGTGCTTTGGGAGTCTGAGGCAGGAGGATTGCTTGAGGCTAGGAGTTCCAGACCAGCCTGGGCAAACACAGTGAGACCCCATCTCTAAAAAGAAACAAATAAACAAATTGAGGGTAGCATAAAAAAATCAAAGATGCACATAAAGATTAGTACACAAAAAGTATGTGTGCAAATTAACATATGAAGATGTTTACTCTGATTTCATTTATCATAATGAAATGTTAGAAAAACAAAACAACAAGGCCAGGCCTGGTGATTCACGTCCATAATCCCAGCACTTTGGGAGGCAGAGGAGAGATGACTGATTGAGACCAGGGCTTCAAGACCAGCCTGGGCAATTTGGCAAAACCTTGTCTCTACAATAAATAAAAAAATTAGCTAGGTGTGGTGGTGCGTGCCTGTAGATCCAGCTACTTGGAAGGCTGAGGCAGAAGGATCACCTGAGCCCAGAAGGTCTAGGTTGCAGTGGCCGTGAGTGTGCCACTGCACTCTAGCCTGGGCGACAGAGTGAGACTCCAACTCAAAAAAATACAGATACAAATATATATATGAGGAAATTATATATATATATGTGTGTGTGTGTGTATATATATATATATATATATGTGTGTGTGTGTATATATATATAAGAATAAGAGTCAGGTTTTAAAGACATATTTAACTATTTCACAACAAGATATTTTCTGAGGCTTTAAAAATTATCAAAATCATCCAATCTCATCGTTAAGGAGTCAAACAATAAAAAAACAAAAATACAGAAATTTCCTCCTTAAACTCTCACCCCAACACATCTTCCCAAGAGGTAACTACTGTCAACAGTTTGAAATATCCTAGCCAGGCGTGTAGACTCACAACTATAATCCCAGCCCTTTGGGAGGCCGAGGTGAGAGAATTGTCTGAGACCAGGGGTTCGAGACCAGCCTGGGCAACTCGGCAAGACCTCGTCTCTACAATAAATAAAAAAATTAGCCAGGCATGGTAGCTCGCGTCTGTAGTTCCAGCTACTTGGAAGGCTGAGATGGAAGGATCGCCTGAGCCCAGCACGTCGAGGCTGCGGTGGCCGTGAGTGTGCCACTGCACTCCAGCCTGGGTGACAGAGTGAGACTCCAACTCAAGAAAACAAAAGAAATATCCTCCCAGGGCGTTGTGCACGTGTATCAGCTTGTGGATCAGTGCTGTTCTTGGACATCCGCGTGATCGTAGTGTACACAATGTTCCACGGCTCCTGTTCCCACAGAGCCTGATACCTAGGGCTTTTTTCCACGTCTGTAGATATAGGTCTGTCTCATTCCTGTTAATGGCTCTCGTCCAATAACATGCTGTGCCCTAATTTGTGAAACTATGCTTCCATTGTCAGTGGTCGAGACTGGTTTCCAATTTTCACTTTTACAAGCCGTGGCATCATTGCACAAAAATGCTGTAATGAAGATACATCTTCAGGCTCATCCGTGGAAGGCGGATCGATGGTTGGATGAAGCCAGCTGAGTCAAACGTTAGGGGCTTCAGATTTGTTGTTGGACAACAGTCAAACTCCGTTCCCAAAATGTCTCCGTCATTTACACTTTCCCAGCCCAGCACTGATGACACGTTTCATTCCCCCGACTCTTAGTATGACTTGATATATTCGTATTTTTAGCATTTGACAAATTAAAGAGTGAAAGCTAAATGTTGTCTGTTTACTAATGAGGTTAAGTATGCATGCTTTAGCTCCTGTTTGTTGTTTGCTATTTATATTTCTAGCCTGTTTATATAATCTGAGTATCAACCCAGACTACAAAAAGAGGCGTAAGGCTGGGCTCGGTGGCTCAGCTTGTAATCCCGTGCCTTGGGAGGCTGAGGTGAGTGGATTGCCTGAGCCCGCGGGTTCGAGACCTGCTTTGGGCAACTTGGTGAGACCTCATCTCTACGATAAACCAAAAAAATCAGCCGGGTGTGGTAGCACGTGCCTGTAGTTCCAGCTACTTGGAAGGCTGAGGTGGAAGGATTGCCAGAGCCCAGCAGGTCGAGGTTGCAGTGGTTGGGAGCGGCCACTGTACTCCTGTCTGGGCAACAGAGTGAGACTTCGACTAAAAAAAAAAAAAAAAAGAGGCGTAATGAGGCTAGGCATGGTGGATCACGCCTGTAATCCCAGCACTTTGGGAGGCTGAGGTGGGAGGATCAATTAAGGCCAGGACTTCAAGACCAAACTGAACAACATAGCAAGATCCCGCCTCTACTTTTAAAAATGTATAAAATAATTTTTTTTTTTTTTTAGTAGAAGTCACTCTGTCGCCCAGGTTGGAGTGCAGTGGCATGCTCATGGCCACCGCAGCCTTGACCTGCTGGTCTCAAGACAGTCTTCCACCTCAGCCTTCCAAGTAGCTGGAACTACAGGCATGCACCACCAAGCAGGGTAATTTTTTGATTTATTGTAGAGATGAGATTTCATCAAGTTTCCCAGGATGGTCTCGAGCCCCTGGACTCAGGTTATCCTCTCTTCTCCACCTCCCAAAGTACTGGGATTACAGGTGTGAACCACTGTGCCCAGCAAATACAATTTTATAAAAGAGCCACGATGATGTAGGGATTAAGAGTAAGCTGTCTTGATTCAAACTGGAAGATTTCTTGGCTGTGTGACTTTGAGCAAGTCACTTAACCTCTCTTGTCTCTGTTTCTCATTTGTAAAATAGTGGTAATACTAATACTTATTTCATAGGGCTGAGAGTTAAATTACTTGATACATATAAACCACCTAGGACAGTGCCTGGTATATAGTAACTATTCAATATACCTGAACAATGCTTGATCTCCTGCCTAATTCGTGTTACAAATGTTTCCTTCCAGGCAGTTACTCCATTTGTCTTCTGTCTTTGTTCAGTGTGTTTTCATGTCATTAAATTTGTTCATCTTTTCTTTCAAGGCACTGAGTTTCAATAGAAGCAGAACTAGGACATTTACATTGAATGCCGAATAAGAAATGGCTCGGGGAAAAGAGAAGAAATAATTAGCCTGTTCATGTCTAGGTGGTGGAATTCTGATGATTTATTTTCCTTTTATATACTCTGTGCTTTCCAAATGTTCTAATAAATATATATTTCCAAAGGAACACAGAGTATCTTTATTTTTAAGTTGCATTTGTTTTTAAATTTTATTTCAAGTACACAGGTACTAATTTTTTTTTTTTTTTTTTTTTTAAGAGATGAGGGCCAGGCTTGGTAGCTCAGCCTGTAATCCCAGCACTTTGGAAGGCCAAGGAGAAAGGATTGCCTGAGTCTGCGGGTTCGAGACCAGCCCAGGCAACTTGGCAAGACCTTGTCTCTACAATAAATAATTAGCCGAGCGTGGTAGTGCGCACCTGTAGTTTCGGCTACTTGGAAGGCTGAAGCGGAAGGATTGCCCGAGCCCAACAGGTCAACGCTGGGGTGGCCGTGAGCGTGCAGGCCTCCAGCCTGGGCCACAGAGTGAGACTCCAACTCAAAAAAAAAAAAAAAAATAGAGATGAGGTCTTGCTATGTTGTCCAGGCTGGTCCTGAACTCCTGACCCCAAGCAATCCTCCTATCTCAGCCTCCCAAATCATGCCAGACTGGGTAATTTTATAATGAGAAAAATACCCCTCCCCTCTTCTCCAATTAATGCTGCTTTTCTAAAGGACAAAAAAGCAAGAAGTCAGTCAGCTGCACCAAGCTCAGCTAAACCAGGTGAACTCAGAGGCAACTCTACCCAGGGACCAGATATCCAAACACCACGGCAGGATCGCCCCCTGGTGGCTGGAAAGTAAGAAGTCGGTACTGGAAGGTGTGTGCCTGTTTCTTCCTGTAAAAAGCTGTTTCCTTTGATTTAAATCACAAAGCAACCCTTTGAGCCAGGAACCCAATTAAGTGTAATACACAAGTGACAAACCTGAGACTGGGAGAGTTTAAGGTCAAAGTCACCTGGCTGACAATAGGCAGAACCCCTCAATCTGGGCAAATCTAGGTCCCTGACTTTTTTTTTTCTTTTTAGCAATAAGGAGGGGAAAAAAAGACCCCTTTTACTGGGATCTCACTCTGTTGCCCAGGCTGGAGTGCAGTGGCACACTCACAGCTCACCATAGCCTTGACCTCCTGGGCTCATGCAATCCTGCCTCCTCAGCTTCCCTTTTTGGTTTTGTTTTGTTGTGGTGGTGGTTTTTTGAGTCGGAGTCTCACTCTGTCACCCAGGCCGTAGTGTAGTGGCACACTCACAGCCACCACAGCCTTGACCTGCTGGGCTCTGCCGACCCTTCCACCTCAGTCTTCCGAGTAGCTGGAACCACAGGTGCGCACTGCTAGGCCCAGCCAATTTTTTGATTTATTGTAGAAATGAGGTCTCACCATGTTGCTCAGGCTGGTCATAAACCCCTGAGCTCAGGCAATCCTCTCACCTCTGCCTCCCAAAGTGCTGGGATGACATGTGCCATCACGCCCGGCCCCTCAGTTTCTCAAGTAGCTGGGGTTACAAGCATGCACCACCATGCCTGGTTAATTTTTGTACTTTTTGTAAAGACGAGGTCTCGTTATGTTGCCCAGGCTGGTCTTGAACTCCTGGTCTCAAGTGATCCTCCCGCCTCGGCCTCCCAAAGTGCTGGGATTACAGATGTGAGCCACCATACTTGGCCCCTAGTTTACTTTTCATCTGTAGACATTTGCCTGTTCCAGATATTTTATATAAATGAATATACTATATATGTGTATACAAACACACACACAATATATGTGGTCTTTTGCGCATGGCTTCATTCACTGAGCATCGTGTGTTGTGAAATGTTTGTGTGCATTGTAGTATGTGTCCATGCTTCCTTCTTTATCGTGATTGTATAATATTCCATTGAATGGATATACCACAATTCAATTCTCCATTCATCTGCTGATGGGTGTTTGAGTTTTTTCCACTTTTTGGCTATTGTAAATCATGCTGCTATGAACTTTCTTTTTTTATTTTTTTTAGTCAGCGTCTCATTCTGTTGCCCAGGCTGGAGTGGGCACGCTCACAGCCACCGCAGCCTCGACCTGCTGGGCTCAGGTGATCCTTCCGCTTCAGCCTTCCAAGTAGCTGGAACCACAGGCGTGTGCCACCATGCCCAGCTAATTTTTGTAGTTTTCGTAGAGATGACATCTTGCCAAGTTGCCCAGACTGGTCTTGAATCCCTGGGCTCAGGCAATCCCCTCACCTCCGCCTCCCAAAGTGCTGGGGGTTACAGGCATGAGCCACCGCGCTTGGCTATACGTTTCCGTTGCTCTTAGGTAATTACTAGGAGTGGTATTGCTGAGTCATATGGTAACTTCATGTATGAGAGGCCTTTATTTTAGAGTCAGGATCTCATTCTGTCATCCAGGCTAGAGTGCAGTGGCACAATCATAGCTCACTGTAGCCTTGACCTCCTGGGCTCAAACAATCCTGCCTCAGCTTCCCTATTAGCTGGGAATACAGATGTGCACCAACATACTGGCTCATTTGTTTCTTATTTTTACTTTTGTAGAGGCAGGGTCTCACTATGTTGCCCAGGCTGGTCTCAAACTCCTGGCCTGAAGTGAGCCTCCCGCCTCAGCCTCCCAAGTAGCTGGGATTACAGGTGTAAGTCACTGTGTGCAGCCTGGGATGCTTTTGAATTCTCCACTCCCAGATTTCCTGGGTTCTAACCTGGTTGGCACTTTCCTGTCACACCCGAGCATGCCTGTTTCCAGAGACTGGGCTAGAAACACGTGGAGAGTGAGTCTGTGAGTCAGTCTCTTGACTCCATGCCTATCAGCTAGCTCCTGTGGGCTGCAGGCCTGGTCCCCTGACCCTGAAACCAGATCCTTCCTCACTGAAACCTGGAAACTTCTTGGCATTATCTGGCCAGACAGGGTGGCTCATGCCTGTAATCTCAGCACTTTGGGAGGCTGAGGCAAGAAGATTGCTTGAGCCCAGGTGTTCGAGACCAACCTGGGCAACTTGGTGATACCTCATCTCTACAATTAATACTACTAATAATAAAATTTGCCAGACGTGGTGGTGCACACCTGTAGTTCCAGCTACTTGGAAGGTTGAGGCGCAAGAATTGCCTGAGCTCAGCAGGTCGAGGCTGTGGTGGCTGTGATCGTGCCACTGCACTCCAGCATGGGCAACAGAGTGAGACTCTGACAAAAAAAAAAAAAAAAAGATGAGAAAAAACTTTGGATCCTCAGATCCGAACCAAGAGAGAAGGTCACCTGGAGACCCCAAGAAGCTCCAACTGAGGCCAGTTCTAACTCTGTTAGTCATTAGTGGTGTTCACCAAATACTTCCAACATATCTCTTCTGGAAACAGGATAAGCCTGCTCTTTTCCAGCCCCGGTAGTTGGGTGGGATCATGTGACTTGTTCTGGCCAATGAACAGTGAGCTGAAACACCTGGGGCACCAAAAAAAAAAAAAAGCATACACATTTTGTTACATTTATTTATTTTGTCACCCAAGCTGGAGTGCAGTGGCACGCTCACGGCCACTGCAACCTCAACCTGCTGGGCTCAGGCGATCCTTCTGCCTCAGCCTTCCAAGTAGCTGGGACTACAGGTGCAAGCTACCACACCCAGTTAGTTTTTTGATTATTGTGGAGACAAGGTCTCGCCAAGTTGCCCGGGTTGATCTCGAACCCGTGGGCTCAGGCAGTCCTCTTACCTCTACCTGCCAAAGTGCTGGGATGACAGGCGTGAACCACCATGCCCAGCCATATTTTAAGAGATGTTATCTATGCATTAATTACTTTGATTTGGCCGAACTCGATGGCTCAGTCTGTAATCCCAGCACTTTAGGAGGCTGAGGCGAGTGGATTGCCTGAGCCCGCGGGTTCAAGACCCACCTGGGCAACTTGGCGAGACCTTGTCTCTACGATAAACCAAAAATTAGCCGGGCATGGTAGCACATGCCTGTAGTTCCGGCTACTTGGAAGGCTGAGGCAGAAGGATCATCTGAGCCCCGCAGGTGGAGGCTGTGGGGACCAGGAGTGTGCCACTGCATTCCATTCTGGGCGACAGAGTGAGACTCCAACTAAAACAAAAAATTACTTTGATTTTGCTGTAATCAGAAGTGTCTGGACACTGATGGTCACCACTTTGGGTGGCTCTTGTAATTGCAGAAATCAAATGTGATTTGTGTTTCTCAACAGTTGTAGTGCGGTTTTTTCCTTTCTTAAATGTCTATGCTTTTTTTTGGCACCCTCGGTATTGTATCATTTCCGGGTCAAAGTTTTTAACTGGAGGTATGAGACCCTCCAGAAATTCCTTTCTGAGGCTACAGTGAACTGAAACATTCCAGATGGCGGCTGCTTTATCACAGGGTTGTACTGTGGGGCACATGGAAAGTAATCCCCAGATGTTATGTGGTGAACAGGTACTGAGAGTGAGAGATTATCATTATTATTGCTATTATTATTATTTGAGCCAGGGTCTCACTCTATCACCCTCTTGGGCTTAAGTAATCCTTCTGCCTCAGCCTCCCAAGTAGCTGGAACTACAAGCATCACACCTGGTTAATTTTTTGGCTTTTTGTAGAGACGAGGTCTTTCTGTGTTGCCCAGGCAACATAGAACTCCTGGACTCAGACAGTCCTCTCGCCTTGGCTTCCCAAAGTACTGGGATTACAAGTGTGAGCCACTGTGCCCGTCCTATTATTATTTTCAGAGACATGGTCTTGTTCTGTCACCCAGGCTGGAATGCAATGGCACGATTATAACTCACTGCAGCCTCAACCTCCTGGGCTCAAGTGACCCTTCCACCTCAGTCTCCTGAGTAGCTGGAATTACAGATGTGTGCCTCCATGTCTAGCTAATTTATTTTTTATAGCTGTTTTTGTAAAGATGGGGTCTTGCTATGTTGCCCAGGCTGGTCTCAAACTCTTGGCCTCAAGCAATCTTCCCACCTCGGCCTCCCAAAGTGCTGGGATTACAAACATGAGCCATCACACCTGGCCCAGAAGATACTTGAGCCAGTAGGTTGAGGCAGTCTGAGAAAGGTGACATTTGAGGACAGACTCCATTGGCTACACAGAGGAAAAAGCAAGGACCAGGAACTGATGGAGACTTTGGGGAAATAGAATGAAGCCTCGTTAGCCGAGCAGGGTGGCTCACGCCTGCCGGCACTTTGGGAAGCAAAAGCGAGAGGATCGCCTGAAGTCAGGGGTTCGAAACCAGTCTGAGCAACCCGGTGAGACCTCGTCTCTACAATAAATCAAAACATCAGCCAGGTGTGGTGGCACGCGCCTGTGGTTCCAGCTACTTGGAAGGCTGAGGCAGAAGGAATACCTGAGCCCAGCAGGTCGAGGCTGCGGTCGCCATGAGCGTGCCACTGCACTCCAGCCTGGGTAACAGAGTGAGACGCTGACTCCAAAAAGAAAAAAAAGAAGAAGGCGGGTGCCGTGGGACGGAGCGGAAGCCAGCTGGGAGGAAGACGCCCAGAGGTGGAAAATCTTGGGCTGAACTCTCAGCCTGACGTGCTCCCCCCAAACTCAGAGATCCGGCGATGTTGGGGGCTTGGAGGGAAAGGCGGAGGGGGCGTCGGCAGCACCTCGGACAGCGCCGCCCTGTCCGTGGTGCTGACGGGCCACGGCGCAGACAGCTCGCGCGGACAGCTCGGGGCAGAGCGTCGCGGTTCCTCAGTTCGACACAGAATCCCCAGATGCCCCGCCAGCTCCCTTTTCTGGCACACGCCTGCAGGAGCCGGAAGCAGGGTCCCGAAGAGACACTTGGGCTCCCCGTGTTCAAAGCAGCGATATTCGCAATAGCCAAACGGGGTGGGGGTGGGCGACCCCGGCGTCCAACAGATGAGTGGGTAATCCGGGTCTGATCCATCCATACGATGACTCAGCCTTAAAAAGGAAGGAGAGTCTAGGCCAGGCATGGTGGCTCACGCCTGGAATCCCAGCACTTTGGGAGGCAGAGGTGAGAGGATTGCCTGACCCCGGGAGTTCGAGACCAGCCCGGGCGACTTGGTGAGACCTCATCTCTACAATAAATCAAAAAAATTAGCAGGTGTGGTAGCGCGCGCCTGTAGTTCCAGCTACTTGGAAGGCTGAGGCGGAAGGATCGCCGGAGCCCAGCGGGTGGAGGCTGCGGTGACCATGAGTGTGCCACTGCACTCCAGCCTGGGTGACGATGAGACTCCGACTCAAAAAACAAAAACAAAAACGGCAAGATGACGAATTTTATGTATATTTTACAGTAACACACACACACACCACAGACCCCTAAAAGTATCTTCCAAAGCTCCTTATTGCTTTCAAGATAGTCCAAGCTCCACTCTGGGTCCAGCCTGTGGTAAAGCCTCAGGCAACCCAGGTCCAGCCTAGAGTCCCATAAAAGTACCACCTGAGAGGGGACATGCCATCCTCATCCGCACTTTACAGGTGAAATAACCGAGGCTCAGAGAGGTTAAGTAACTTGCCCATGGCCACCCATGAGAGTTCAGGTTGGGATGTTGCCCAAGAAAGCCAGGCTGCACAGTCTAAAGGTGTGTTTGGTTTTGTTTTTTAGGAGACAGGGTCTTGCTGTTACTCAGGTTGGAGTGTAGTGGCATGGTCATTGTTCACTGCAACCTCCAACTCCTGGGCTCAATTCATCCTCCTGCCTCTGTTTCCCAAAGTGCTGGGACTACAGGAGCATGCCACCATGTCCAGTCACAGTCTAAGCTCTTGGCCAACAGCCAGGACAGCGAGCGGGGGCCACGGGGACATGTCTCGGAGCACAGTGGGACTGGTTCTTTCTGTATGACCCAGCTGAGTACACAGTAGTGGCAGGGCCTGGAAACCTGGGGGAGTAAAGTCCTTGAGCCCTTATCGTTTAATATTTGTTTGTATGTTCCACTGTTTTTTTGTTTTGTAAAAATGGGGTCTCACCATTTTGTCCAGACTGGTCTTGAACTCTTGGCCTCAAGTGATCCTCTGGCTTCAGCCTCCCAAAGCACTAGGATGACAGGCATGAGCCGTGTGTGTGTGTGTGTGTGTGTGTGTGTGTGCGGTGTGGTGCTATCCCTTGGGAACTAGAATCAGTGGTGTCCACAGCCAACATGGCACCTGTGCACAGCAGGGCTAGTGGGGGCAGAGGCCTCAGATCCTAACAGGGAAAGTTCAGGGTTCGGTAAAGGGAGTGCCTGTGAGCCCTGGGGGGGGGGGGAGGGTGCGGCATTCAGAGGCAGCAGAGTGGAACACGTGTGAATTGCGGGCCAGCACTCCCTTTGGGGTACACACTCCGGGTGGAGTCAGACTCCAGAGGGCGGGGCCCCAAACCCAAACACGACACATGGCATTTCCAAGAGGTGACAGTTTATTGGGGAAGGTCACTGGCCAGGAGTCATCAGTGCAGCCCTGGGACCCCTCAGGGCAGGTCAGTCCAGTGTGTAGGCCCCGGGGGGCAGAGGGCCGAGGGGGCCCCTGGGGTCGCAGGCATAGCAGCAGGAGGGGGGCCATGAGCCACCCCACAGGGCCCAGCCCGGCCCAGGTGCAGAGGCAGGGATCCCGGGGGTCCTCAGGTGTCAGCGGCGGAACCGGGAGGATCCTGGGCCAGGCAGTGCCGGTGCCGAAGAATTGGCTTCTCCTCCTCCTGTGGGGACAGGCCACACGCGTGTCACCCAGCACGGGACACCCATGCACATCCCCGCACGCGGGCCTGCCAGCACCCATCACACAGGATCTCAGACACGGCCCCTCCAGCCGCGCTCCTGCCCCCAGGCGTCTCGGGGGACCCAGGCCTCGTGCTCACCATCTCGGAGGCAGTGCTGGGGCTCGCGCCCTCGGGGGAGCCCCCCTCGTCCCTGGAGCAGTCGGGGCCCGCGTCCTCCTCGTACTCCGTCAGGCAATCCGACTCCTCTCCTGGAGTCAGGGGCAGCACAGGTGACGGTTCTGGGCTGCTCTGATATCTTCCCCCCACCACAGGGGTCCCCCCCGGGGGTTCCCTGGGCCCCTCACCATCAGCGCAGCCATCAGAGACGTAGCTCGTGGGGGGCTCAATCCGGGACACGATCTCTGCCAAGTCCGTGAAGCCAGAGCTTGGGAAGGCGAGCACCTGTGGGGGGTGCTGGTGAGGCTTAGTGTCTTGGGGTACCGGGGGACCCAGCAGTGTTTTGGGGACTCAGAGGGCTCCTGGGACAGCTCTTTGGAGTCTGTGGAGGTCTGAGGGACTCAGTGAATCCAGATCCAGTGGTGTGTGGGGGTCACCTGAGGTTTAGGGGAGCGCGTGTGAGGGTTGGGCTTCCAGAATCCTGAGGTCAAAGTGGCCCCGACACGGGAGGGTTGCTGGCTTACGTCTGCCCGGCGGCTCTCGTTAAGGTCCGCAGACCGCCGGTCGGTGAGCATTTTCTCGATGACGTTGCCCCGGGTCCAGCCTCCGAACACAGCCTTCCCATACTGGTAGCCCACATCCTGTGGGAAGAGGGGGGACTGGAGCTGGGCCTATGACTCCCTCTACTCATTTGCTCCTTCTCTGGTCCCTCAAAAGCCTGATGCTCACTCGAGACTAAATCTACTTCATAGTCAGCCATAGGTGGCACATATACCCGTACTCCCCCATCTATGCCCCGGCCAGACATTACCAATCCATCTCTCTATATTCTTTCCTACTCAGCCCCACATAGGATGCTGGGTATCCAATAACACAACATGGTGGTGTGCAAGCTTATTTTGAGGCCTGTAAATATGCAGTATCTGTGGATGCCATCATACCCCTGCCCACAGCAAACATCACTAATCCATCAAGGCATGCTCTCCCAGTGAGCCCAGAAAGGACAGCATACATTTTTACACAGACTCAGGGCTTCTGAACAGCAGTTACCTATCGATTTCAGTTAGCAAGAGCTATGGCACACAACATACATACTGCTACAACCTATCCTGGACCTGTGGCAGACATTACTAATTGATCACTGCTCTCATTCCCACAAATGCAGAAGTGGCATTAGAAATCACTACACGGTGCTTCAGGCAGGGCAGATGGCACATAAGGAAAATCTTAGTTCATACACTGCACATGCACAGCCACCTCCCCATCACACCCATTGCAGACATTACTAATTAATCACAGATCTGTTTCCCATGGATTCCAGGTTGACCCCTGGAATCCTTCCTCTCACGCTGCTCTGGGCTTTAAGGAGTAAAACTGTGCAGGCCTGCCATGTGGGCACTATACCACTCCCACTTGCTCACATAGATCTGGTCGAACTTCCCAAAGTCCATGGTCTTGAAGCAGTCGATGGGTGGGCGCAGGTACTCGCAGTAGGAGCTGGACTTGACGACCTCCAGCTGCCGCACACAGGACACGTAGGCCAGGCGGGACTGGATCTCGGCCATGTCTGGAACCTTCACCTTGTCTGCCCAGGGGTTTAGCCGCTTCCACAGCAGCCACCAGCCAGACAGGCTGTCCCCGTAGGTGCTGAGGTCCGTCTCATCCTGACTCCCCACATCGATGGCGATGACTGTCTTGGCGCCCATGCTGCGGGCAATGTCCGCTGTGGGGTCGGGGGGTCAGAGGGCTGCTCCCCACCAGGGCCCGGGGCAGGGATGTCCAACCCAGTCCCACAGACACCATCATGCCAATGATCACACAGAAAAACACGCATGCAAACGACATGCTGTCATGCAAAGGGCATGGGTGGGGATGCAAATGAAGTTGACAGGGTGAGGTCAGGCTGGGTCTTGAGGTCTGGGTAACCAGGGCCAGAGGGACAGAGTGGCTGGGGGAAAAGTCGTGAGGCCAGACATGGAGGGGACAGAGATGCAGAAGGAGAGAGACACCAAGAGACAAAGAGTGGAGACAGCTGGAGAAAGAGATATCAGAGTCAGAGACCGAAGAGAGTCCAAATGCAGAGAAGGACCTTGAGACTGAGAGGAGGGACACAGTGCAAACAGCAGGGACAGGAGGGGACAGGAGCAGTACCCAGGTGTGGGCAAGGGTGGAGGGGATGACCCAGTGAGGAGGGTGGAGTGTCTGTGCGCCTGTGTGTGCAGGTCCCTGTGCCCAGGCCAGGAAGATACCTGCGTTCCCACAGCATGTTGTGCAGCCCGTGAGTTTGTCATATCTTTGGGTCCACATGTCTGTGTGTGCCTGCTCATGTCCCTCCCATCTGGGACCCCATGGGAGGCTGTGCGTGTGTGAGTACATACGTCTTTGGATGTGCCTGCCTCTCAAGACACACCCAGGCCTATCCGTGTTCTGTGTTCACTACAGTCCGAGTGTACATGGACCAGCATCAGTACATGTTTCTGTGTGTGTCCAAGTGTGCCTGCCCACCTGTAGGTATGTGCATACCTGCTCACATGTGTGTAGTTGTGGCATGTGTTTATCTATCTAGAGAACCTGGGGCAGGCCGGGCTCGGTGGCTCAGCACTTTGGGGGGCTGAGGCGAGTGGAATGCCTGAGCCCCCAGGTTCAAGACTAGCCTGGGCAACTTGGCGAGACCTTGTCTCTACAATTTTTTTTTTTTTTTTTTGAGTTGGAGTCTCACTCAGTCGCCCAGACTGGAGTGCAGTGGCCGCTCCCGACCACCGCAGCCTCGACCTGCTGGGCTCCGGCAATCCCTTCGCCTCAGCCTTCCAAGTAGCTGGAACTACAGGCGCACACCACCACACCCAGCTAATTTTTTTTTTTTTGATTTATTGTAGAAATGAAGTCTCGCCTGCCCAGGTGGGTCTCGAACCCACGGGCTCAGGCAATTCACTCACCTCAGCCTCCCAACAGTGCGGGATTACAGGCTGAGCCACCGAGCCCGGCTCTACAATAAGTTTTTTAAAAAATTAGCCAGGCATGGTAGCACGGGCCTGTAATTTCAGCTACTTGAAAGGCTGAGGCGGAAGGATGGATGGAGCCCAGCAGGTCGACACTGGGGTGGCTGTGAGTGTGCCACTGCTCTCCAGCCTGGGCAACAGAGTGAGACTCTAACTTAAAAAAAAAAAAAAAATGAGAGAGAACTCAAGGTAGTGGTGGGAGGTGGCAAACTGTCCGTAAAGGGCCAGAGAGAAAAGCATTTTGGCTTTGTGGGCCACATGGTCTCTGTCCCAATGATTCAGCTGCCATTGTAGTACAAAAGCAGCCCTGGGCGAAATGGAAATGGGCAGACATGGCTGCATCCCAAGAAAACTCAAGCAAAGAGCTGGATTCTGTCTGCAGGCCACAGTCTGCTAAGCCCTGGCCTACCAGACCATGAATGTATATGCTGTGATTGCATGCATTTGTGTATGCACACGTCTATAAATTTTACATTGCATGCCTGGCCTACCTCACAACCACACAAGGCAACAGCATGACTTAACTCAGGTTGGTAGATGCCCATGTCATCTGTCTGTACCCACACCTGCACATTTGAGGACATGTGGAGGGCAAGTGGGGATAGACTGGCTTGTGGACAAATGCCCTGTTTCATCAATGCACATGCTCATGCTCCTACCCTGCAAGCATTTTTTTTTTTTTGAGTCAGAGTCTCATGCTGTCACCTGGGCTGGAATGCAGTGGCATGCTCACGGCCACTGCAGCCTCCACCTGCTAGGTTCAGGTGCTCCTTCTGCCTCAGTCTTCCAAGTAGCTGGAACTACAGGCGTGCACCACCACGCCTGGCTAAATTTTTGATTTATTGTAGAGATGAGGTCTCACCAAGTTGTCTAGGCTGGTCTCGAACCCATGGGCTCAGGCAATTCTCTTGCCTCTGCTTCCCAAAGTGCTGGGATTATAGGTGTGAGCCACTGTGCCTGGCCTCCCCACAAGCATTTGAGAGAATATGTGTGCATGTAGACCTGGTGTATGCCCAAAAGGGCCCCCTATTCTGTCCATATGTTCCTCAACATGTGTGGGTGTGTCTGTGCACCTCTCTCCTGGATGTGCATCCACTGTGTCTATCACAGCACATGAACAGGTGCATGTAGATTTTTCTTTTTTTTT
>NW_007097990.1:216890-219612 GCF_000164805.1 Carlito syrichta | reverse complement strand
AAAGGCGCGGGATTACAGGCTGAGCCACCGAGCCCGGCTCAGCCTCAGCCTTCTAAGTAGCTGGAACCATAGGCGCATGTCACCACACCCAGCTAATGTTTTGATTTACCGTAGAGATGAGGTCTTGCCATGTTGCCCAGGCTGGTCTCAAACCCGTGGACTCAGGTAATTCTCTCACCTTGGCTTCTCAAAGTGCTGGGATTACAGCTGCAAGCCACCACACCCAGCCAAGGAATGTAGATTTCCACCAAACACAATGTGGTCTGCGGGCAAATATCTGTGCACATGACCATATGTGTCTATACCCCTGCACAGATGGCCAGTGTTTGTCCTGTTATGAGCCCACCGGCATGTGTCTACCTGGTGTGTGTCTGTGTATGCGGGTGTGCACGGGTGTATGCAGGTGTGCATGAGTCTGCTTGTGCATCTGCATGTGTGGGACTGTACGGGTCTGCACAGTGTGTGGGTGCGTGTCTTTGTGGGTCTGCTCATGTGTCTCTGCTGGTGTGCAGGTCTGCACGAGTGTGTGGGCCTGGGCAGGTGAGCGGTTCTGTGTGGTATATGCATGTGCAGGTGTGCATGGGTCTGCTCATGCACCTGTGTGTGCAATGTGTGGGTGTGCATGGTGTGTGCATGTGTGAATCTGCGGGTGCACGCAGCCACTTGCCTGGCAGGTTGTTGATGTAGCCGCCGTCCATGAGGAGGTGCCCGTCCTTTGGGTCGCACAGCGGGGGCAGGTAGCCCGAGAGCGTCATGCTGGCACGCACATACCGCCACAGGGAGCCTGCCCGGTGGGACACACAGACACAGACACGCACAGACACGCTCAGACACGCTCGGAGGCCCGGCCAGCCCGGTGGGCTCGCTGACCTGGCACGTTGTTAACGTAGCACCCGTCCACCAGCAGGTGCCCGTCCTTGGGGTCGCACAGCGGGGGCAGGTAGGGGCAGTAGGAGGCGCTGGCCCGGACGTAACGCCACACGCAGCCTGTGGGGACGGCGTGAGGGGGTGAGGCGCCCGACGATGAGGACCCCAGCTCCCCACCCCCGAGGACGGACGTACCTGGGGCCTCTGGGGCATTAGTGGGTGACAGTTAGTGATCGGTGATCGGGCCAGGGTGGACGGTCACTCGTGTTAACAACGTCCCAGATGCTCAGCTGCCCTCCCGGAATCACCCCCCACCCGCCCCACGCAGCCTCGGTGGTTGTTTCAGGCCGGGCGGGACCACCCACCATCTTTGTGGACACGCATGGCTGAGGCAGTGATGTCTGTGGTCACGTTGAAATATGGCAGCCACAGGTCCTAAGGGGATAGGGACAAAGGTTGAGAAGGAGGGGCCACTCCAGTGGGGAGAGGTGGGCGGGCGGGTACGGGGGTGGGTACCTCAATCTGCTTGTCCTGGAAGACCCGGTGGATGCTGCGGTTAAAGGCTGAGCCCGTGAACATGGAGGTGACCGGGTACGTGAGATCCAGAACAGGCTCTAGCACCGAAGTCATGCTCTAGGGACAAGGGACCAGCTGGGATCAGCCGAGGGCACATGGGGTCACAAGACGAATCACCCATTGGGGTGAGCAAGGAGCACTGAGGGATGTAATATGGCCACTCATGGCCACCGACAAGATGGTCACTAAGGGTCAGGATTGCTCCAGGTAGGAGTCACGGGTTAGGGCACCCTGCCAGGAGGTTCCAGAAGGGCCACCCGAGGTCCCAAAGCCATATAAAAAGGTCTAGGCAGGCAGGCAGGGTTCACAGGTTAAGTCAGGAAGGGTCACCATATCCCCCGGTATCAGGTTATGGTGGAGTTGGGGATTTCATGCGGCTCCTGGGGTGCCACCTCTCCCTGCCACACACACCTTGGCCCACTCACGCGCCCGCTGCTTGGTACGGCTGGCACTGCGCTCCTCGGCGTACAGGGCCCCGATGAAGGAGCCAATGGATGTGCCGCCCACCAGGTCCACGGGGACCCCTGCCTCCTCTAATGCCTTCAGCACCCCGATATGTGAGCAGCCCCTGTGGGAAAAGGGGGGACCCAGTAATCTGCTAGGAGTCTGCTAGGCTCCAACCCCAGGTGTTATCTTTCTCCTACCTCCTCCTACCTCCTGCACCGCAGAGGAGCCTGGTTCCAGCAGCTGCCCAGAGGAACTCTCGGGGGAACAAGCTCCACCCCTTGGACACCCGGGCCCCGCCCCACGGGATTCCCCTTAGCGAGCAAGCCCCGCCCCACCAGAGCTGGCCACGCCTCTCACCTGGCCCCACCCCCGCCCAGGACCAGGGCGATAGTGTTTCCCGTGAGCACCCGCGCCAAGCGGGAGAAGTCGCTGTGCCGGTCCGCGCGCCGGGAGAAAACCTTCTCGTAGAGCTCGTGCTGGGTTGGGGGGAAGAGAATCGTGACCGTGAAGACGGGGGGGATGGGGGCGGGGCCTAGTGGATGCCCCGTGGCATCCTGACCTTCGTAGCTCATCCCCACTTTTCCAGTCCCCGCCCTATTTCCCCAAGCCACGACCCAGGAAAGTAGGGGCGGTCCTGCATCCAAGCCCTGCCCCGAAGCCCCGCCCTCACCAGCTTGGCGGGGCTGCGGCGGGAGAACAGGCGGCGCGGGCAGCGCAGGTGCAGGTGCCCCGAGCACCAGCTGCGCATGTTGAGCCACTCCACGGTGCGCGTGGGGCCCGGGCCCTCCTCGCGGTGCAGCAGGACGAGCTGCTTGAGGGCGCGCACGGCCGT
>NW_007097990.1:198490-216870 GCF_000164805.1 Carlito syrichta | reverse complement strand
GCGCGCGGCCTCCGGACCTGGCCTAGAGTGGGCTCCTGGTCACCCAGGCCCACGATGAGGATGCAATCCGCCTGGCGCAGGCAGCGCACGGTCCAGGGCGTCAGTGACGCGTCCGTCTGGTAGAGCACAATGCGGTGCGCGTCCTCCTGCTGGGCCAGCCACCCTGAGAGCCGGAACTCCTGGATGCTGAGGTGCAATGGGGGGCGGAGTGTCATCCTGGGGCTGGCCTGGGGTCGTGCGTCCCCTGGAGACCACGGGCGTCATTGCTGGGAGGAGCTTAGACACCCAGGCCGCCATGATGGAAGGCTGTGCCCTAGAGGGATGGATTCACCCCATTGACCTACAGGTGGGATGCATGTCCCCAACACGCACCTATCCAGCGCAGAGGCCCCCAGGCGCGCCCGGATGATGTCGCTGTTGAGGAGGAGTGTGGGACCTGCGTGAGGTGAGGAAGAGCGGTTGGGAGCACGGCCAACAGGGCTGGGGGCCTCTCCCAGAACTGCGGCTCTGCTGTCTCCCCACTGGTCTCCCCACTGACCTCCCCCCCATCTCCACTCACTGACTGATGCCCCACCCACATACACCCCGCCTGCAGGCCAAAGCCAGGTGAGGGTCCCACGGCCTTCCCTCCCCCACACCCTTCTCCCCACTGACCAATGGCTTGCAGAGCATGCTGGAGCTCCAGTGTGAAGGCCACCATGGGCACCTCGGCACACACAGGCAGGACGGCCACCGTTGCCAGGTTGCTGGCTGGATTGGTGAGTTCCGAGTGCGGGGGAACACCCAGCCCTGAGCCTGCTGAGATCCCAACGGATGAGATTTGCTGTGCAACCTATGTCTAGAGAGGTGAACCCTCCTCCTCCTCTGAAATCTCTGCCCCTCATCCCCAGGACCACTGCCCCCAGTTGCACCAAGACATGAGTCTGCCACACTGAAGGCCATGGTTCTAGTCCTGGACCCCCCCCCCCGACCATCCCCTCCTTTGTTAAAATCTAGTTGGGGGTGGAGGGGGGACAAAAAATTTAAAAAACGTAGTCATCCAACCTCCACTTTGGGCCCTAATCTTTTCAGTGGGATGGATTATATGAAGGAGATACCCAAAAAGCCAGAATTGTCTTTTTGGAGGGCAGGCCCCTTGTAGTCCAGGTTTCCCCTGCTAGGTAATGTTCTAGGAACCCAATGGCATTGTTGTGAAAGGCTGTGCCCAGCTTCATCTTTCAACATGTTTGCTCTTCTCATGATGGGTGATTAACAAGAACAACCTGCCCACACCGTGCAAAGTGTTCAGCAGGTTTTGACCAAAAACCATCTGACCTCCACGCCCCACCTTCCCTATTCACCTGATCTTGCCCCAAGTGACTTTTTATGTTTCCCCAGATGAAAAAAGTCTTCAAAGGGAAACTGAGGGCAGCCTCTCACAACAGTGTCAGTGGGTTCCTAGAACACTTACCTAGCGAGAGAAGCCTGTATGTACTACAAGGGGCCCACCTCCAAAAGATCTGCAGATGTGGAAGAGGTCAAGCAAAAACCAGCAGAAGCATTAAACGCATCAAAATTGATGAATTCAAAAACTTTTTTTGAGGAGTGGAAAAGCGTCTCGATAGGTGTATCGCATCAAACAGAGTACTTTGAAGGTGACTGAAGTTTAAACATGTAAGAATAAATACACAATTTTTAACAAATAAATTCTGGGTTTTGGGGAGTCTCCCTTGTATGATGATACAACCATTCAGATTCTCTGTTTGCACAGACCAATAGAACACGAGCCCTACCTCATCCTGGTCTTGTTCCTTTGTCTAATGAAGGGAACTGAACACAAAACTAGCAGCAATAAACATACTTTTGACTCACTCATTGCTTCCTAACTTCTCATAACAGCCTAGACAAAGCCTTCAACCCCCTTTTCTGGCCTGGATCCCTCACTGCCTGCTGGGTGGCTGAATCTCCCTCCCCTGTAACAGTCTGAATAAGTTCAAATGTCTCTCCATGGCCCCAGCCCCTACGTGACTTTCTCCAACCAACCCCCACCTCTCCCCTTCTGCCACTGTCTTCCCAGTGCTTCAAAACCAGCAACCTTAGTGTGCACGGCTTTCCCAGTTCCCTTGTGTCTGGTCTCATCTCCTTGGTCAGTCTCAGTTCATGAGAAAAGCCTCTCTCCCTCAGTAGTCACGCTATTGCGACCGTCTTTTGTTTTCTTTGCCATACTTATCAGTTTCTGACATGGTGCTCTTTCTCTGTGTTTTTAATTATGTCTTTCTGCCGGTGCGGTGGCTCACGCCTGTAATCTCAGCACTTTGGGAGGCCAAGGCAAGAGGACTGCCTGAGCCCAGGGGTTTGAGACCTGCCCGGCCAACTTAGTGAGACCTCATCTCTACAATAAATAAAAAAAAAACTAGCTGGGCATGGTGGTGTGCATCTGTGGCTCCAGCTACTTGGGAGGCTGAGGTGGAAGAATCGCCTGAGCCCAGCAGGTGGAGGCTGGGTGGTTGTGATTGTGCCTCTGCACTCCAGCCTGAGTGACTGAGTGAGATACCAACTCAATAAATAAATAAATAAATAAATAAAAATATGTCTTTCCTGCCACCATTCCTCCACCCCTCCCCAGGAGATCCAGGTATCAGGGCCTACAAGACAGAGGCCGTAGGGGGTGGAAGAGGGAGAGCATCAAAGGTTGCTGGGCTGGCTCAAAATCATGTAGCACCTCAGGCCCACAAGTCAGCACACCTCGAACCTGACTCCACTCCCCACTCTAGTCAGTTCGCAGGAACCACGGGCTGGCACAGGGAACCACACCCCAGCATCACCCTAGCAAGCTTCAAAAGCTACGTTCCCATGTGCCCAGAGCACTAACCACTCCGAAGACTTCATCTGCCATCGTATTCTGATCTGGGACCTATTTCCCAGCATCTTCAGGGTGTGGACTCCCCCAAGGACGCCCTGGCACCCGAGCCTACCAGGTTGCTTCTTAAGACTCCGGCCCCCAGCAAGGCTGATTTACTTTCGAGTCCACGAAAAAGCATCTTGCGGTCCAAGACTCGGTTTCCCAGCATGCACAGGAACCCGAACTCCATCCCCCAGAGTGCACTGGGCCCAGGTTTCCACTTCCGGCTTTAAGCCCGCCCAGAACACAATTTCTACGCTGAACTCCGTTTCCCAGCATGTCCTCGGGAATAGGGCTTCCCCTCCCGGCATGCTCCGGGCGCTGGACTACAACCACTGGCATGCCCCGGGCCGGCTCCCACCTGGGAAGGGTCCTTGAAGTTGCTGCAAATTCCCTAGAATTTTCTGGCTCAGCAGGTGGATGAGGCGGGTCACGACCTGGGGGCGTCGGAGGCCGGAGTTTCGGTAAGACTGGGGGAGCGACAGGGCGGGTCCCACCCCCGAGAACCCCGCCCTCACTCGAGCGGCTTTGGCCCCTCCCTAGGGCTCCACCCCCAGCCGAAGCCCCGCCCCCGTGGAGATGCACCTGCGGGTACCGACGTTTGATGTGGCCCAGGGTGCCTTCAGGGAGCTTGGCCAGCTCCGTGTCGCGCACCGCGTGCACCGTCGTGGCTCGCGGCTGCCGGGTCAGCGCCTCTACCTGTGGGGCCACGCGCATGACTGGGGCTGCTTGGCCCGGGAGGCCGCGGAGAGGGAAGGGGGAGGCCCACCGTGGGTTCGGGGTGGGGGCAATACTTCCCCACCTGGGGTGTCCCCGGAGACTCGCTACCTGTTAGGGCCCTGGGATCAAGGAGAGGACAGATCCACGACCGGCAGGGGTCCCCTTTTCTGATGAAGTGAGGTCCGCGGGTGGAGTTGGACCAGACTCCTCACCCCACGGGGTCCCCCTCACCCCCCCCCAACACCGCCTCGCCCCACGGAATGGAGCGAGGTGGGGTCAGAGGTCGGGATGACGTGCCAGAGGCCAGGGGGCGGGGCCGCGCTCACCACGCCGATGAGGTCCCCGCGGCCGTACTCGCCCACCAGCTCCTTCTTGCCGCTGCCGCGCTGGATGACACTGCGCAGGCGCCCATTGAGCACGATGTAGGTGCAGTCGGAGCGGTCGCCCTGCCTGGGGTGGGGGTGCGGGGTCAGGCAAGGTCGGGGCCTTGTCCCGGGCGGGGCCTGAGCGACAGGGGTAAGCGGGGGCTGCACCTGTACAGCGCGCGTCCCGCCTCCACCGACGTCCAGTCGATGGCGAAGTCCATCTGGCGCACGAAGGGGGACATCCTCGCGGCCACCGTGTGCGCCGCGCTCAGCACCACGCTGGGCTGTGCGCGCATGATCCTGCGGGAGGAGGGAAGGGGCGAGATGGGCTGGGCGCACCCTGGACCACACCGGAGGGGGTGGAGAAAGTGGGTGTGGCTTAGGGGGTGGGACAGCAAGGGTTCACAGTTGCCTTGCATGGGGGCTGGGAGGTCAGATCCAGGGGTCCCTAGGTCGGGGGGTGGGGCCCTGGTCTCTCCCACAGCACCACTGGGTTGGGGGTCCTCCAAGAGCCAGCCCCATCCCAACCTCGGCCCAGTCGTACTCATAGAAGTCGGACTTGGAGATCCGCAGGAAGGTGCAGTCGCGCTGGGCACGTAGGGTGAAGATGAGGGGCTCCCCGGTGAGCACTGCCAGCTGCCCCACCAGCTCCCCGGGCTGCGCCACGAACAGACACACGTCCTCGGCCTTGTCGATCATGCGCTGGTACACGTGCAGGCAGCCCCAGAGCACGAAGTGTAGGCTCACATCCTGAGGGGGCAGGGCTGAGATGAACACAGAGCCAGGGAAGGACATCAACACCCCCCCCCACACACACACACAGACTCAGGCCTTGGGAGACTGAGGCAGGAGGATTGCATGAGCCCAAGAGTTCGAGACCAGCTGGGCAATATAGCAAAATCTCGTCTCAAAAAAAAAAAAAAAAAGTCAACCAGGCGTAGTAGTGTACACCTGTACTCCCACCTACACCTGCTCAGGAGGTTGAGGCAAGAGGATCACCACGCAATCAAGGCTGTAGTGAGCCATCAGCATGCCACTGTATTCCAGCCTGAGTGAGACTCAAAAAAAGAAATTTTCTTTTAAGTTGGAGAGAATAAACACTTTGGATATGAGCAGAAAAAATATATATAATCCAACCTTGAATAAAAAAGAGTTCCAAAACAAAAACTGTTCAGGACATGCAGACTTTTTCTGGTCATAATTCCCTAAGTAATATATTTTAATGACTATGTACACAGTATTTACATTGAATTAGGTATTATACGTAATCTAGGAGGATCTGTGTAGCTTATATGCAAATACCAGGTCATTTTGTATCAGGGACTTGAGCTTCCATGCATTTTGCTATCCTTGGGAGGTCCTAGACCCAATCCCCTGCAGATAACTAGGGATGACTATACGCATATTCAGCACCCGGGGCAGACATTGCTAATAGATCACCAAACTCTAAGACCAGATTAAAGCCCATGACTTCTTTTCAAACACAGCCAGCAAGAATTTGCAAATACTGGCTATGTAGTGGCCTGGCTGAACTGAAATGCTCTTGGCTTGTGCTGAGCAATTGGATAGTCATATGAAAAAGAAGTTGAATTCTTACCTCACATCATATCAATGTGGATCAATATAAAAGCTAAAACTCATAAAACTCTTATAAGAAAATATAGGGGTAAATTTTTGTGACTTTGAATTTGGAAATGGATTGTTAGATATGCCACCAAAAGCACAAGCAACAAAATATAAAACAGACATGTGGGACTTCATCAAGATTAAGAACTTGTATCATTCAAAGGACACTATCAAGATACTGCAAGGACAACCCACAGGATGGGCGACAGTATTTTCAAGTTGTATATCTGATAAGAGTCTAGTATCCAGAGTATATAAAGAATTCCTACAACTCAATAATAAAAAGACAAATAACCTAATTTTAAAATGGGCAGGCTGGGCTCAGTGTCTCAGCCTGTAATCCCAGCACTTTGGGAGACAGAGACGAGTGGATTGCCTGAGCCTGTGTCTTCCCGACCAACCTGGGCAACTTGGCGAGACCTAGTCTCTACAATAAATCAAATATTAGCCAGGTGTGATAGCATGCGCCTGTAGTTCCAGCTACTTGGAAGATTGAGACGAAAGGATCACCAGAGCCCAGCAGGACGACACTGGAGTGGCTGCAAATGTGCCACTCCAGCCTGAGTGACAGAGTGAGACTCCAATTAAAAAAAGGCACCTAGGTGCAGTGGTGTAGTCCCAGGTACTTGGGAGGCTGAGGCAGGACAATCACTTGAGCCCAGGATTTTGAGGCTGCAGTGAGTTATGATCATGCCAATACACTCCAGCCAGGGTTAGAGAAAGACCCTGTCTCCAGATGGGTAACAATAAATTACAAAAAATAAAAACGGGGGTCAGGTGTGGTAGTTCACACTTGTAATCCCAGCACTTTGGGAGGCCAAGGCAGGAGGATTGCCCGAGCCCAGGAGTTTAAGACCAGCCTGGGCAACATGGTGAGACCTCGCCTCTACAATAAAATAAAAAATGCCTGAGGCCGGGCACGATGGCTCATGCCTGCAATCTCAGCACTTTAGTAGGCGAAGATGAGAGAATTGCCTGAGCCCAGGGGTTCAATACCTCGTCTCATCAACAAATCCAAAAAATCAGCTGGGTGTGGTGGCATGTGCCTATAGTTCCAGTTACTTGGAAGACTGAGGTGGAAGGATCACCTGAGCCCAGGTTTAGGCTGCGGTAGCTGTGATTGGGCCACCACACTCCAGCCTGGGTGACAGAGTGAGACACTGACTCAAAAAAAAAAAAGAAGAAGAAGAAGAAGAAAAGGGCAATCCGAGTAGGAACTTTTCCTAAGGAGATAAATGAATGGTCACTAAGCACGAGAAAAGATGCTCAAAATCCTGAATCATTAGTGAGTATCACCTCATACCCAGAGATGGCTAGAACTGCCCTTAGTGTTAGAAAGTAGAGAAATTGGAATCCTCATCTTCTGCTGATGGAGATAAAATAGTGCAGCTGCTTTGGAAAACAGTCTGGCAAAAAACAGTCCTCAAAGAGTTAAAACCAGGCTGGGTTCAGTGGCTGGCCTGTAATCCCAGCACTTTGGGAGGCCGAGGTGAGTGAATTGCCTGAGCCTGCGGGTGCAAGAGCAGCCTGGGCAACTTGGCAAGAACTCGCCTCTACAAATAAATAAATTAAAATTAGTCGGGTGTGGTAGAACATGCCTGTAGTTCCGGCTACTTAGAAGGCTGAGGTGGAAGGATCGCCGGGGCCCAGCAGTTCAACACTGGAGTGGCCGTGAGCATGCCACTGCACTCCAGCCTGGACGATGGAGTGAGACTCCAACTCAAAGAAAAAAAGTTAAATACACAGCTGATATATGACCCAGCAATTCAAGTTCTAGGTATATGCCCAGGAGAAATGAAAAATATGTCCACACAGAAACTTGGACATAAATGTTCACAGCAGCATGATTCATAACAGCCAAAAGGTAGAAACGGTTCAACAGATGGACGAACAAAAGGTGTTCTCTTCATACAGGCAAACATTATTTAGCCCTAGAGGAAGGAGGCTCTGACACAGGCGGCAACGTGGATGGACCTTAAGGACATCACGCTCCATGAGAGAAGCCAGATCCAAAAGCCATATCATGTAGGATTCCATTTATATGGAATGTTCAGAATGGGCAAATCCCTATAGACAGAAAGTGGGTTCCTAGTTGCCAGGGGCTGGGGAGGAAGATGGGAAGTGAGAGTGACTGTCAGTGGGGTTGGGGTGTTTTGTTTTTTTTTTATTTTTTGGAGTCAGAGTCTCACTCTGTCGCCCAGGCTGGAGTGCAGTGGCACACTCATGGCCACTGCAGCCTTTACCTGCCAAGCTCAGGTGATCCTTCTGCCTCAGCCTTCCAAGTAGTGGGACTACAGGTGTGCACCACCACTTCCAGCTAATTGTAGAGACAAAGTCTTGCCAAGTTGTCCAGGCTGGTCTCAAACCCCTGGGCTCTGGCAATCTTCTCACCTCCACCTCCAAAATGCTGGAATTACAGTTGTGAGCCACCATACCTGATGGGGTTTCTTTTTAAAGTGATGAAAATGTTCTAAAATTGATTGTGGTAAGGGTTGCACAATTTTGTGAATGTACTAAAAACCTCTGAAGTGTATACTTTAGATGGGCTGACTGCATGGTAAGTGAATTATATCTCAATAAATTGTTAACCTCCCTAATTGTCCCACTCCGGACTCACTGAGTTTTTTTGGTTTCTTCCCACCACAGGACATTTGCACAAGCTGTTCCCTCTGCTTCAAATGGCCTTTCCTTCCACCTGTATCCAGTACCTTCCTTCCCAGCTTTCCCTCTTAGTCATGTCCTAAGAGTTGCCACCCTGTCTATGCCAGACTTTGCAGTACCAAGCATGTCTCTTCTGTGGCACTGAGCACTTAGGATTTTACAGGGATTTGTGTAATCCTTTGAGTCACACCTGAAAACAATGTGGGTTTCCCAAGGGCAGGGACCACTAAGGATTTCTCTTCTCTTGTGTAGCAGACAGCACAGGGTCTGGGACATGCCAGATGCTTTGTTTTGTTTTTTTTGAGTTGGAGTCTCACTCTGTAGCCCGACTGGAGTGCAGTGGCCGCTTCCGGCCACCGCAGCCTCGACCTGCTGGGCTCTGGCGATCCTTCTGCCTCAGCCTTCCAAGTAGCGGGAATTACAGGCATGCGCTACCACGGCTGGCTGATTTTTTTGATTTATCGTAGAGATGAGGTCTCGCTGCCTAGGTAGGTCTTGAACCCGCGGGCTCAGGCAATCCACTCACCTCAGCCTCCCAAAGGCACGGGCACTAGATGCTTTGTAAACAAATTTTCCCTCTCCTCTGGGTTCCTGACTAGCAAGAAGCCTCCCTGTTCTGCCTCTTTACAAATAAGGAACTGAGGCTGGGTGGCATGGCTCACACCTGTAATCCCAGCAATTTGGGAGGCCGAGGCGGAAGGGTCGCTTGAGCCCAGGAGTTTGAGACCAGCCTGGGCAACATAGCGAGACCTCATCTCTACAAAAATAAAAAACTTTGCCAGGTGTGATGGCACTTGCCTCTAGTCCCAGCTACTTGGGAGGTTGAAGCTGTGGTGAGCCATGATCATGCCACTGCCCTCCAGCCTCGGCAACAGAGTGGAACTTAGACTCAAAAAAAAAAAAAAAATAAGGAATTGAAACCGCCCAGAGATGGAGATTCCTTGTCCATCCATCACATCAGCCTGTCTGGCACTTGAAGAGGTCCCCCCACCAAAACACCACAGGGACCTCTGGGCAAGGCCCAGCCCACATAAGAACGGACTCATCTCTTCATTGGTTGATTTGGACATTCGAGTTGTTTCCACATTTTGGCTGTACACATGCCAGAACCTTCTAAGACAGCATTTCCAGACAGTGTTTGGGCTGTGCATAGGAATGACTACTGTGAGGCTGTCATCTGCTACTGGAATGGGAAGCATGCTTCTTTCCTGCAGGACTTCTCAGAACCTTGAATATGCTCTTTGATGAATATTTTGAATATGCTCACTGATTGGGAGCTTCCAAGAAGGGACAGAACAGCATTTCTCAAGCCTATTTCATCATAGATCCCTTATTTGTAATATAGATGTTCTGTGAAACACACTTGGAGAAATGTTTATATAGAGCAGGGGTCCTCATTCTTGGCACTACTGATGATTTGGACTGGATAATTCCATCCTGTGCATTCGAACACCCCTGGCTTCTACCCACTAGATGTCAGTTGCAGATTCTAAGTCATGAGAATCAAACACATCTCAAATCAGCCTGAGCCAATATAACCTGTCTCTGAAAAAAAAATTTAAATTAGCCAGGCATGGCGGTGCTCAGGCAGGAGGATCACTTGAGCCCAGGAGGTTGAGGCTGTAGCTATGATCTCACCACTGCACTCCAGCCTGGGCAAGAGTGAGACCCTAGCTCTAAGGAGATAAATAGGCCAGGCGCAGTGGCTCAGCCTGTCATCCCAGCACGTCGGGAGGCTGAGGCAAGAGGACTGCCTGAGCCCGCGGGTTCGAGACCATCCAGGCAACTTGGCGAGACCATGTCTCTACAATAAATCAAAAGATAAGCTGGGTGTGGTGGCGCGCGCCTGTAGTTCCAGCCACTTGGATGGCTGAGGCAGAAGGATCGCCGGAGCCCAGCTGGTCGAGGCATGGTGGCCGCATGTGTCCTCCAACCTGGGCAACAAAGTGAGACTCCGACTCAAAAGATAAATAAGTAAATAAATAAATAAATCGCGGCTTTGCCCGTGAGCCCCGGGGGGCAAAATTGCCCACATTAAGAACCACTGGGCCCAGCCGGGCTCGGTGGCTCAGCCTGTAATCCCGTGCTTTTGGGAGGCTGAGGTGAGTGGATTGCCTGAGCCCGCGGGTTCGAGACCCACCTGGGCAACTTGGCAAGACCTCATCGCTACAATAAAACAAAAAATCAGTCGGGCATGGTACGTACACCTGTAGTTCCAGCTACTTGGAAGGCGGAGGCGGAAGGATCACCGGAGCCCAGCAGGTTGAGGCTGCGGTGGCCGGGAGCAGCCACTGCACTCCAGTCTGGGTGACAGAGTGAGACTCCAACTCAAAAAAAAAAAAGTACCACTGGGCCAGGTGTGGTGGCCCATGCCTGTAATCCCAGTACTTTGGGCAGTAGAGGTGAGAGGATTGCCTGAGTTCAGGGGTTTGAGACCAGCCTGGGTAACTTGGTGAGAACTCATCTCTACAATAAATCAAAAAATTAGCCAGGCGTGGTGGCGCATGCCTGTGGTTCCAGCTACTTGGAAGGCTGAGATGGAAGAATGGCCTGAGCCCGCAGACTGAGGCTGCTGTGGCCATGAGCGTGCCACTGCACTCCAGCTTGGGCAAGAGTGAGACTCCAACTCAAAAAAACAGAAACAAAAACAACAAAAAAAACACTGGTGTAAATTTTAGAGGGAGGCCCCTCACAGCAGAGTAGTGGACCCTAACCAAGTTCTGCTGACCCCGAGAAGCTTCCAGGAGCTGCAGATCAGCCTGGTCCACTGGCAGCTGGGTTGAGACCAGCAGAGTCTCCAGAGTAGCAGGGCCCAGGGGCCCCCACAGGAGTTATGAGGTGACCATACTTCCTCACTTTGTCCCCCGAGTTCCAGGAACAGCTGACAAAAGCCTCACTCAACTTCCTCTCCAGAAAGGAGCCCACCCCTGCTACAAACGGCTCAAGGGGGCAGCAGAACCACCCCATCAAGTGACACAGCCTCATCCCGGCTGGCTAACAGGTGAGACCACACTTTCACCCCACCCCTAGCCCTGGCCAGACTTCTCTCTCCTGAGCCTGGGGCAGTGCTGGGGTCTCAGCACCTCCAATGGGCTGCTGCCTTGAATTGTTACCCCACTGCACAGATGAGGAAGCCGAGAACTTTCTAGATCACTTGCCCAAAGTCACACAGGGAATTGGGCAGAGTCTGGGTTTCAACAACCCTTCTCCTCCTCCTCCTCCTTCCTGGCTCTGAGCTGGTGATCAGATCATTAACTTTCGGTGGGTCTCAGTTTCCCCAAATGAATGATGGAAGGATTGGCGAGATATACTCTCCTACACATTGTGGGTGCTGCTGGGAGGCACTGCTCCACCCCTGGAGCTGGTTCATGGCCTCCAGGACTAAATGCCAGTTTGTACCTACTTATTGAGCACCTATCCTGGCAGGGGCCGGGGTCATAGGGAGACATGACATCAGGGCACAGAACGAGGGCAGATGGGGGAATGTGGGGCTGAGGTCCCAGGGTAGAAGCTTCTGGGGTTGCAGGCGAAGGGTTGACAGGTCTAGAGGACATGGGGTGGGGGCAGGGGTCAGGGTCATTCGATCCATGGGTTAGAAGTTGGAAATCATAGGGTGGGGGAAGGTGTCAGTCCTAGTCCAAGGTCAGGGATCAGAGGTCAGAGGGAGTGACCTCGGGGCATGGCTGGAGGTCAGGGCTCAGCCTCACCTGGTCCCCCTGGCGGGCAATGATGGTGCCGGCTTTGGCGTGGTGCAGCAAGACGCGGCTGTTCAGGAGTGAGGGGTCCTGGGAGGGAGGGGAGTTGAGATGGGCCCAGGCAGGCCTTCCTCCCCCACCCCGTCCCCATGCCACCTCGGCTGCCCACCTCGATCCGCATCAGCTTGGCCAGCTCCCGCTTTGCCGCCTCAAAGATGCTGCTTGTCTGGCGGCCCTGGTAGGGCCCAAAGGGGCAGCCGCCAGTGGCCGACTCATCCTCGCAGTAGCTGTACTCACAGGCGCCCGCCGGCTGCTCGCGGGGCTCCTGGGTAGGGGTCTGCATAGGGCAGGCCAGTCACCTCCCGCCGCGCCTGCCCAGCGACCCTCCTCGGGGGCCCCACAGTTGGCCAGATCTCAGCCAGGGCCTGGGCCTTACCCGAGCGGGGGGTGCCTGGGGTGCCCCAGAGGCCTCTTCTTGCAGTGACACGGATATCCTGCCACGCTCATAGGCCATGTCGAAGTCAGAGCGGGGGCCGCCCTGCAAGCCTGCAGGTGGGCAGGGGGGACAACAAATGCCATAAAGATGAAAGGGACCACAGTGGGGGTCTGAAACCAACTGTGTGTCCAGGGCCACAACCGTGTGTCCAGGGACACAACCGTGGCAGATATGCCTAATCGATGCCTGTACTCTCCTTCTGAATCCTTCTCAACAGAGGCAGGAAAGCACCATCTCAATGAATACCCACAAAAAAGGGAGCACTGGCAATATTCCCATTTGCATATAAGAAAACTCAACACAGACAGACAGGATTCAAACCCAGAAGCTCGAAAGCCCACTCCCAGTCCCTGCACTCCAAACCTGAGATGTCCACTGGCATGGAGATGCAGCGGCTCAGCAGAGGGGCCGAGGGAGCTTCCAGGGATGTGGGCTTCACAGGATCCCCTGGGGGAGACACATGTTCAGCTCCTGACCCTCAGAGCCACTAGGTCTAGAGCCAAGATTAGGGGGTGTGATCTGAAGGGGTCCTGAAGAGGGGTCAGCTTGGACTCCTGGGTACTGGAGGACTAGGAAAAGTGATCCCAATGGGTCCTTGGGGCTGAGGCCAGGTTTTCCTGGGGACCAGATCCTGGCGTTAGGCCTGGGTACCCCACTATGGGGTCCTAGGAGGATGGGCATGGTAAGGTTGAAGTCTGTGGAACCGAGAATGGGATGGGGGCTGAGATACACCTCCTAGGAGGTTGGGCTAGACTGGCCTAGGGTTCCCCGGGTCCAGGGTACCTGCAGGTCCAGGCAGTGGGGCCCCAGTGGGGTCAGGTGGCCGGCCGGGGGTCTCCCTGGGCTCCTCAGTGGCTGAGGTGCTGACCACCCGCTTGGAGCCACGCACGGGGCTGGTGCGGGTGGGGAGGCCAGGGCTGGGGAACAGGCGCAGCGGCTGGATCTCCTGGGGCAGTGAGAAGCTCGTGGCATTTTCCCATAGTCCCATCTGGTCCCACCTCCATCTTCCTGTGCTCGCCCCCCCCAACTCACGTGGCTGAAGAGCTCATTGGTCAGACCCAGGTAGTTGTGCAGCGCCAGGAAGGTGACGCGCTGCAGCCTCACCATGATGATCTGCAGGGATGCGAGAGGAGGGGCCATCAGAAGGAGCAGGGATAGGGGCAGACCCACGGGGCGGGGCCAAGATGACAGCATAACAAACTGGACTGGGAGCCCCAGGGACACCCGCAATCTGGGGAAATGGGGTGGAGACGGTTAACGAGAGGAGTCCCTGGCGGCGGAGGTCCAGCTGTTCCGGGCAGATAACCTGCTGGCTGCTGGGCCCCAGCCCACTGGAGCCTGGGAGGAGTGGGGGCGAGGGTGGGGCCCCTGGGTGGGCAGAGGGAGGCAGAAGGCCTGTTGACCTGCACAACGCGCACCAAGCTCTCCGGGTACTTGGTGAAGACGGCAGAGAAGGCCTCTACCGGCAGGCGAAGCACCGTGGAGTCCCGGGCTGCCCGGGCAGACACTGTCCGCTGGGGATGCTGGTGACCCTGTGGGGTAGGGGGTGGGGGCGTAAGGAGAGACAAGGACAGGGGCTGCAAGTCCCCTCGCTGCTTCCCCAATCCTTCCCCGTGCCACTGTCAGTGCCATGAGGGACCACAGGCAGCATCTGGGGAGAATCAGAGATGGGGCCCTGGTGACCTTCTCCAACCCAGTCCTCTGAATGGGTCCCCTTCCTCGGACTGGTCACTCACAGTGATGACATCCAGGATGCTCAGGAGGCTGTTGACACTGTCCCCTGGGACCACTTCCTTCACCACACACTCCTTCCCATCCTGTGACACAGGAGACCACTGACTATTGGTGGCCTCGCCCTGGTGACCGGCATTCCACCCCTAACCATGTCACTGGTCATCACCCTCACCCACCGCAAGGATCACTGACACCCCCTATTCTTGAAACCATTGACCCCTCCGACCAGCAGCCATCTTCTGTCCCTCACGCACCACAGACCACCCCAAATGCCCTTGGTCACCCGTTCCCAACTCCTGACTTGTCCCTAAAGGCCACCAGCCCTACTGACCAACAGCAGGGATGGCTGTCCTACTGTCCCTCCACAGCCCGTCTCCCAGCAGCAGCCCCTCGGTGGCCCACTCACAGGCCCCGGCAGGCAGAGCTCCAACAGCCCATCCTGCACCACATAGATGCTGGCGTCAGGCTGGCCCGGCCGAAAGACGTAGTCACCCTGGCCCAGTCGCTGGAAGACCATGTGGCGGCAGAGCTCCAGGAAGAGTGGCTTCTCGAAGTGGCCCAGCACCCTGTTACGGGAGGAATGCAAGAGGTCAGGGAAGCCCCCGGGCTCTGCAGCCCGTCCACCCCTCAGCAGTACCCCCGACACTGACCGGACATTCTTGAGCATGTAAAGCACCTCGGAGGGCAGGTGGGAGTTGGCCAGGTCACCCTCAGTCAGGTCAGCCTCCAGCACTGCGGGTGGGGGCTCCTTCCGCTGCAGCGTTGGTGTCTCTTTCTGGATACGCAGGATCCTGATGGGAGGAGGGAGGTGTGGGGGGAGGGGAGGGGAGACAGGAAGGGGCTCAGGTTGACCTCAGACCCCCACAGATCCCTTTTCCCCCGTTTCACATAGAGCAAACTCTGGTCTGCTGGTCAAATCAGGCCCGCCACTTATTTTTGTAAATAGTTTTATTGGCACATAGCCATCTTCATTCATTGATTTATCATCTGTTGCTGCTTTCACAACAGCAGACCCGAATAGTTGTGCCCAAGGCTGTATGTAGTCTGTAGAGCCTAAAATATTTATCATCTGGCCCTTTACAGAAAAACTATTATGATCCCAGATGAAAAGTCCTGAGATTGCCCCTCCACTAGTCATAGGCCTGAGATGGACACCTTAGTTAGGTGGACCCCTGACTTAGCTTCCAAGATAAGGGGCAGACCCCAGAAATAGTTTGTCATGGAAGCCCTGAACCGGTCCTTCTGGTAGTCACAGGCTAGATTCCTGAGATAGCCCACCGAATGCAGGCATACCTTCAGGATGGCTTCCATTATATGAGAAGACCCCAGAGATAGCCCTTTCTCCTAGGTCTCAGAGAACCTTGGGACAGCCCCTCTGATGGCCACAGAGATCCCTGTGATAGCCCTTATTCCATGTGGAGAATCCAGAGATAGCCCCTCCGCCAACTGTGGGTGAGCCCTTCTTCACAAGTCACGGTGACTGCTGAGATAGCCCCGTCACTGGCACAAGATCACTGAGATAGACATTATGATATGAACAGACCCTGAGTTCAACTCAGCAGTATAAAAAAATCCAGCTATAACTCCTCTTCTGATCAGGGGGACCTACCACAGGACACAGCTCTGAGATAGCCTTCTGACAGTCATGAAGGCATCAGGATAACTCTTCAAGGGTGTGCAGACACCGGGGACAGACCCCTTGATGTGGAGAAACCTGAGGTATAGACCTGTGAGCATGAAGAACCCAGGAAAAGCTCTTGTACTAGAAACATAAAAAGCCCTGAAGCAGCATGACTCTCTTTTTTTTTTTTTTTTGAGTTGGAGTCTTACTCTATCACCTCAGTCTCCCAAGTAGCTGGAACTACAGGCGTGCGCCACTACACCCAGCCAATTTTTTTTTTTACTTATTGTAGAGATGAGGTCTCGCCAAGATGCCCAGGCTGGTCTCAAACCTGTGGGCTCAGGCAATCCTCTTGCCTCCGCCTCCCAAAGTGCTGGGATTACAGGCGTGAGCCATCACACCCAGCTTGCAGCATGACTGTTGATCTCAGAGAGCATGGAATAACCCCTAGTGTGAAGAAATTCTTAAGACAGATCCTGAGGTAGGTACCATGTTGCAAGATCCCAGAGCCAGCTCCCAACCTACAGAAATCCCTGGGAGGCCAGGTGTGGTGGCTCACACCTGTCATCCCAGCACTTTGGGAGGCTGAGGCAAGAAGAGTGCCTGAGCCCAGGGGTTTGAGAACAGCTTGGGCAACTTGGTGAGACCTTGTTTCTACAATCAATCAAAAAATTAGCCGGGCATGGTGGCATGCACCTGTAGTTCCAGCTACTTGGAAAGCTGAGGCGGAAGGATCGCTGGAGCCCAGCAGGTCAAGGCTGTGGTGGCTGTGAGCGTGCTACTGCACTCCAGCCTGGGCAGCAGAGTGAGACTCCAACTCAAAAAAAAAAAAAAAAAATCCCTGCGACAGACTTTCTCATGAACCCTGAGATAGCCCCTTGCTGCTGACAGGGACGCCAAGATGTCCTTTTCTATATATCTAGTGCAAGAAGATTCCTGAGATAGCCCCTAGGGACTAGAAAGCCCGCAGACAGCCTCCTTTGTATAAGAATTCCAAGGACAGTGACAGAGATAGATGCTTTCTGACACAGACAGGTGGCTGAGATAAGTAAGACCTGGAGAAAAGAGACTGAAGATAGCAGACCTTAGAAACACTTAGAAACCAATGAGGCACCTGGAATAAACTCATGTGGGGAGACCTATGAAATAACTGACACAGAAGACCCCCTAAATTCATGGCAAAAACCTCTGAGATATTAGCTTGGGAACAAACCAGAGATGCCCCTGTGGAAGAGAACATCACTGAGACAGCCCTCGGGAGACAGAGATTCTAGAAACAGCGTGTCTGGTTGGAAGAGCTCTGGGCTAGTCCCTCTAGCAGGGCCCTGAGATGTCCCCCCAATGTAGGAAGACCCTCAACACAGTCTGTGGGGTTCAAAGAATTCTAGATATACACTTTGGTGTGGGCAGATCACTCAAAAGGCCCCTGAGGTAGCCCCCAGCACCAGGTACCCCCAGCACAGCCTTACTTCTTGGCAATATTGAGCATCTTAAGCTTCTTCTTCATACGCGGCCGAGAAGTGGTGGAGACAGAGGCATCCACGAGAGAGGAAGTGGATTGTGATACCTGGGAGAATTAAGGAGGAGATGAGTCAGTGGCCGATTCGGACCCGGGGGGAGAGGGGGCCGGTTCTAGGGCCCTTCTTCGAGGACGAAGTGGTGGTGTACAACAAGATGTGTAAACAGGGAAGGGGCAGGGCCTCTGTGTGGTCAGCGCGGACCCCAGAGGTCCCGGACTCACCTTCCGCATAATCTTCCGGCCATAGAAAAGCACTTTGTCCCTCTTCCGGAACCGATACCGGGGCCCATCCGGGGCTGGGGTTTCTGGGGATAGTGGGGAGAGGGGCACTCTGAGCGCTGCGCAGACGCCCCGTCGCCAGAGCTGGGGTGGGGGCGGGGCCGTTGCGTGCAGACTCCAGCAAACCCCCGTCTCTACCGCCCCGAGGGCCCGGGTATTTCGGCTCCCCGGCCCGTCAACCCCCCAGAAGAGGCCCTCCCGGTCCTCACTCGGCACTCGCAGCCTCCGCACCACCAGGAGGATGAGCACGGCTGTGACCAGCACCGCCACTCCGGCCCCGATCATCACGCCCAGCACCTGCGGGACGAACGGCACTGGCTGCGGACCGCAAATCCGTCCCGTCGAGCCCTCCCCGGGGGCCGGGACGTCCAGGGCTCCATCCCTTTCTGTCACCTTCGCCCTCGAGGAGTTCGTAGCCGGCCCGTGACTCGATGTCCCCATCTGCAGCATGGGCCAGCGCCGCTCTCTCTCTCTCTCCCCGGGGGCGCGACTCTTCCCCGAGGCTCGGCGGCCCGCAATGCACGCCGGGAAGCGTAGTTCCGCCCGAACCAGACGCAGCGTCGTTCTCGCGGGACCGCCACGGTGCGCGCGGAGCATGCCGGGAGTGGTAGTCCCCGCGGCACCGCACAACCCCAGCCCTTACCATTCCGGTTTGCAGCGGGGCGTCCATCGGTTGCTTCGGGCTGGGCGGCGGATCTGGTAGTATCGCGTTCTGGAGGATCAAAGAGCAGCGGGAACCCGGGCACGTCGTCAATCTGGGTCCGCCCCGCCCCCAGCACAAGC
>NW_007097990.1:187190-198470 GCF_000164805.1 Carlito syrichta | reverse complement strand
CACACTGGACGCCCCGACTGGACGCCCCGCCCGTTCAACCCCACCCCGGGGCCAAAGGCCGACCTGGCATCCACTGCCAGCAGCCCGCAGGGCTGGTCCTCGCAGGGCACGGCCCCCTCCGCTGGTGGCCCCCTGCCTGCCGCTCCCCTCTGCGAGATTGGTCAGTCCTGACCAAACGGTCCTCTAGGCCGCACCCCCATACTCCCTAAGAATGGATGCCCCACCCAAGAAAACTGGGGTCCGCAAGCCAGAGGTCCTGGAAGACAGCTGGATACGCCGCTCCGGACCCAGCCCTGCCCCCGGGAAGCCCCAGGAGCTGGGGCGCGAGGGACCGTCGAGGAGGCGCCCATGGAAGGGGTCCTGGGATGTTCGGGGTGGGTGGGCTCGCAAGCTGTTGCTGGTTTACGCTGGGGACTTACGGTCACGCCATAGTAAAGTTCTGGGGTCTCTGATGGCAGCGCGCATCACTGAGATTCCAGGAATGATCCTGGCGCCATGGCCGGGAGGCGTAACCAGGGACGCCGGAATTACTCGGGGCCACTGGAAAGTTACTGAGAGATCCCAAGGCAAAACAGACTTGTGCTGGGAAAACTAGAAGCCGGGTGGGCACGTTCCTGGGGTGCTTCGAGCATGAGAACAGGCCTGGGGAGAGCTTCCAGGCTCCCTGAAAGATACCGAGGGATGCTGGAATATTACTGCGACTTCCCTGGGAAGCTCAAGATGTTTCTGACATCTAGAGCACTCATGGAAATCTAGGGGGAGTCACCGGCCCTCGAGACGTTACTGGGAAAATTCCTCGCTGACTGGCCCTTCACCCTAGGGCACACCAGGCGACCGGCGCGGTGACACCTGCCGCGAAGTGGGGGGATGGGGGCATCAGAAAGTCGGGACTCACGAGGCTCGGAGGAAGACCCGTCTTGGGAAAGCCAAGACCCGCTAGCGATCCCGGAAGGGACGCCCCTGCGAGGCCGACGCAAACCCGGACTCACCTAGGCGCCGCAGCCGGGGTCCACCCTGCGCCAACACCGCTAGCGCTCCGCAGCGCTCCACAGGCGCGGCCCCTTTAAATTATTCACCGCAGGGCGCGCCGCAGCCCCACCCCCATGCCCGGAAGGTCGCGAGACCCGCCATGCTGAGTGTGGTGGCGCCTTAAAGGGGCCGCACACCGGCTGGCGCAAAGACTACCCCTCCCGCTAGGAAGGAGAACGGCACGTTTATTTTCCCGTTTATTTAACACCCACCCCACCCCTGTCTCCCCACCCTCCAGGGTCCGGCCTGACTGACCAAGGCTCTCCCAGGGCGCGGCAGGAGCCGACTCGTAAAAGCAAACCCTAAAAATAAATAAGCGGGGGTCCCCGCAGTCCGGGGTCAAGTGAGTGGCAGTCGCGGTCCAGTCAATTCACCAGCAGCGAATGTTCCTCCGATGCGTCCCTGAGGAGGGAAGGGGGAGAGAGGTGGGGGTGGATTCCGTTCGCTCGAGCCCGCTCCCTTGCTCCTAGCCAACGCCCCAGACCCAGGACTCGAACCTTCCACAGCAGCAGAGGAGGCTGCAGGCTGAGCCGCTCCCGCGGCGGAACTTGCCGGAGGTGGGGGTGTCCTGGCACTGTGCTATGTAGGCCTGGAGGTCGCTCGCCTCTGCGCCTGCGCCGCCCGGGTGCTGGGGAGAGGGGTTGGAGACCTGAAAGAGGTCCCCCCGGTTCCACGCCCCGAAGTCTGCCCTCCCACCTCCGGGCCTTTGCACTTGCTGCACCCTCTCAGGGAGACCTGGCTTGACCCCTGAACACGGCATGTGTTCTGCATCTGAGTCTGGCACCCTCTGCCAGGCCTGCCACTGCCTGGGTACTCAGTAACCATCTGCTGAGTGAGGTGGGTGCAGGGTGAGCATGCTAGCTCTGAGCCAGGCCACTGAAGCCGCACTGTGACATCTCAGTGCTCCAGCAAGATGTGGGGGCTCTCCAAGGGCCTGAGTGACAGGAATGTGTCGGATGGCTGAATCTAGGCGTGGGGGGAAGGGGCCGCACACGTCTGCCGGTGACAGCATAGACATGGCAGGGCCCCAGCATTGCCTTCCCTCCTCTCTATGCAAGGACCCACCATCTTTTCTCTGAGTTCTTTCGGGCTACCAGACCTCTGCACTAGCTGTTTCTTTCCTTCCCAAGTGTGCTCTCCTGTGGGTGCCCAGCTCTTCCATCTAGAACCCTCTGAGATGATGGCCATGTTTGATACCTATGCTGTCCAATAGGGTAGCCACTAGCTACACTGGCTTTCAGGCACTGGGTATGTGGACGGTGCATGTCAGCAACTGAATTCTCGGCTGTATTTTTTTTGAGCCGGGGTCTCACCCTGTTACCCAGGCTGGAGTGCAATGGCATGATCACAGCTCACTGCAGTCTCGACCTCCTGGCCTCAGATAATCCTCTGAGCTCAGCCTCCCAAGAAGCTGGGACTACAAGCACGGGCCATGACACACAGTTAATTTATTTTCTTTAGAGATGATCTCTTGAACTCCTGACCTCAAGTGATCCTCCTGCCTTGGCCTCCCAAAGTGCTGGGATTGCAGGCATGAGCCACCACACCTGGCCTTTACATTGTATTTCATTTGAATTAAAATCAAAATTTAAACAGTCACATGTAGCTAAAGTGGTAACAGACAGAATATTCTAGCCTTCCTGGATGCACCCCAATACCAGTCTAAAGCAGAGTCCCTATGTAACTTTCCACATTCCCTCCAGACCTCTCAGCAGTTGGTAACTGGTCACAGACCATCTGTTCCTGTACCATCCATCTGGCCCACAGGCCTTGGACAGACTGTGTACCCTTGACTTTCCCGGAGCCCAAAACCCAGTGCAGAGCTTGGTCCACAACAGGGCCCCAGACATGTTTGCTGAAAGAATCCTGTCTACCTGCCACCCACAGTCCGGCTCTGTCTCCTCTCTCTCTCTGACCTTTGCGGTCTGCAGGGAAACCACCATTCCCAGCCACCCCAGTAGCCAGAATCAGACCGCCCTGGGCTGAGCCCAGCTCCCCTACTTCATAGCTAACCTCAGGCAAGGTACTGAAACTCTGTGACTCAGTTGCCCTGCTGGGAAAAGCAGACTTAGGAACCCTCCTGGTCTGAGCCCCGCCTTCACTGAGACGCTATCAGTCCTGCCCGTGCCCCCGCCCTGAGTCGCCCTCTTTGTGGCTTTGCACACTCTCCCACATTCTCTGCCTGGGTCTTTCCCGCTCACCCTGCCGTGTCCCCAAGACCTCCTAAGGGCCAGCTCCGAGGGACTTGGTGCCCAAGCTCGAGCCGTGCGCGTGTGTGCGTGGGACGCCCCGAGAGGTGGCCGGGGAGCTGAGAGGTGGCGCGGCTGACCTTGATGGTGTCATAGGCGCCAGTGATGAGTGCAATGAAGAGGCTCAGCACCATGTAGATGAAGAGGCTTATGAAGGAGTAGAGGTAGAGCTGGGAGAAGAGCCAGACCAGGCCGCTGTGGCCCTGCTGCGCCTGCATGGCCGCAAACGTCACGAACATGTCGTCCCCGTTGATGAGTGAGAACAGACACTCGGACACCATGGACAGCGAGCGGAACTGTGGCAGGGTGGCAGGGTCAGAGGAAGCCGCGGGCATGGCGGGGGGCTGGGGTCAGGACGGGGCCCGAGGGTCAGCCATCGGGTCAATGGCAAAGTCCCAGGGTCAATGACAAGCTCATAGGGTCTAGGTAGATAAAACTGTAGGTAGACTGACTTGAGTCGAGACAGGATCAGAAGCAGTTGTGACAATGATAAAGTCACAGGCCAATGTCAGGGCCATCAGGGCTCAGAAGGGACAGTACACAAGTACCAGCAGTCACCATGGGGTCATCTGGGTCATGATGTCAATGTCAAGGTCATAGGGTCGATGTCAGGGTTGGAGGAACAGTGAACAGCGTATCAGCAGTCACTATAGGGTCATCTGAGTGTCATGATGTCAGTGACAAAGTCATAGGGTCAATGTCAGGATCACTAGGGCTCAAAGGAGACAGCGCACTAAGCACCAGCAGTCATGATGAAGTCATGCGGGGTCACTACGTCAATGACAAGGCAATAGGGTCAATTTCAATATCAATAAGGAACTGCACTGACTACCAACAGTCACCATGGGGTCATTCAGGGGTCTTGGTGTCAATGGGTCAATGCCAGGGTCGCCAGGGGTCAGACTGCAAAACCACTGCAGACTTGATGGCAAGGTCCCAGGGCTCAGGGTGGGTAATGCAGTCTCATCACTAGATAGACCAGGAGTCAGAGGTTCGGGGAGAGGGCTCAGGGGAGCCCCAAGCACCCCAGCCTCAGCAGCCCTACCTTCACGTGATAGGGCCCCAACACGATCCAGCCACAGAAGCAATAGCCCAGGTAGATGACGGCCACACAGCAGCAGAAACGCATGACGCTGGGCAGGGCCACTCGCAGAGTGGCGATGAGAATCTGTGGTGGGGAACAAGAGGCCACGCTGAGGGCAGAGCCACCACCCGGGTGGGCTGTGGGACCCCCATTGGGGGTAAAGCAAGCAGGGTCTTGTGGAGGACACAGACGGTGTGGCCACAGGGGCTTGGGGGAGGCTGGGGGCGTGGCACTGTCTGAGGGCACTCAGGGCTGCACGGCACATGCATGATGTCATATACTGACATCCCTATATATAGGGACAGGCTCCCATGGCCCCATCCAGGGGTGGTCACAGGTATGCCTGGGGTGGGTGGGGCTGGTGAGTGCTGTGTGTGTGGATTGACTCAGGGGCCATGGGGGCCACTCGGAGGGCCTGACTCATCCAGGTCGATACCGGGCCGCGTGTGTGAGGCTCACGTTGTATTTGTGGAAGAAGGTCAGATAGCGGATGACGCCGACCCACACAAGCAGCGTTGACGTACCCAGAAGGATGCTGCAGACGTCATAGCTCGCCAGGTTCTACGGGTGGGAACTGTGTTAACCCACGTGGCCCGGCCCCTCAAGTGGGGGCATACGGGGAACATGGCCCAGGCGGGCATCGGCACAGCGGTGTGGGCAGGACCCACCTTGGCCTCAATGCCTATCTTCATGATGGTGCCTGAGATGGTAAGCACATCACTGGTGACCAGCAGAATGTACCAGCCATTGACAAATTCCAGCCGTTCCCACAGGCTGAGGACCCGGCCCCGCTGGCGCCACATGAACCCAGCAAACTCCTGTGGAAGGCAGGCAGCATGAGAACCCATCCGGGCACAGGCCCCTCAAGCCCTGGGCCCTTACTGCCCCAGGGCCAGGCGAGGCAGGCACCGGCACAGGTGACACAGGGGCCTCACATTCTGTAGCAGGAAGCCTCGCAGCAGTGAGCGGGCACACAGCAGGAAGGACAAAGAGCAGGTGAGGATGACGACCACATCGAACAGGAGCCGGAAGCTGTTGTCTCCTGTGGGGAGGAGGCAGTGGATAGGGCCAGGCCTGCCATGGGGCCTCGGGAAGCCAGTGCTGGGGCCGGGCCAGGCTGGACACTCGAGGGACTGCACGGCTGGTTTTGACTGGTCAGTGAGCTCAGGGTTCACTTGGGGCGAATCAAGACCCCTGGTAAGGGTTGGTCTGAGGTCAGGGGATCCCCGGACAGGTCAGGCACCCTGGTCAGCGCTGGTCTGGGGCTCAGGTCTCACCGTGCCTGAAGACACTGGGGTGCTTACACTCCTGGATGTGGGCCTGGGTCTCCAGGCTGATGGGGATTCGCCCACTGTGCGCCTTGTTGTCAAATGTGATCTGTGGGGGCCAGGAGGGGGCAGAGTAAAGCTGACAGCACCAGCCCCGGATCCCGCGTGACAGTCAGCCTATCCAGCCGCAGGCTCCGCATCACCACCCAATACTTACCCTCGGCCAATGCCACCCAGAGGCCCCTGACCAGGTTCCTGCCCTAACTCAGGATCCCACGGGTCCCCCAGGCCCCAGAGGGTCCTCACCAGGACGCTGAAGGTGTAGCAGTCTGGGATCTCGTTGTTAATGAGGCTCTGGAGGTTGATGGTCTTCAGCCGGAAGTGGATGGTGACATTGACCAGCCTGGTGGGGGAGGCTCGGTGAGGGGCAGAGGGCCCAGCAGGCCCTTTCTGGCCCCAAGTGCCAGTGCCCCATGCCCCATGCTGACTCTGCGGCTGGCAGGGGAAGTGCTCGCACAGCAGGCGCCACTGAGGGCCCTGCCCCCACCTCAGGGAAGTGGCTGCCGGGCCAGAAGGCCCCACGTCCTGCCCCCCACCCGGGGCCCCTGAGCCAGCAGACAGTACTTGTGGAATTTGAGCGTGAGGTTCTTGTAACTGGAGCTGCCATCCGAGAGGGCGAGACCATCACTGGGGGACAGAGGGGCTCGCTCGGGGGGATCCACCTGGATACAGTCTGAGGACAGGGAGTCAGGGAGGTGCCTCAGGAGGTGGGGGAGGTCAGCGGTCTTCTTCCCTGTGCCTAAATATTTGCCATCTCCCTCCAGTGCAGGCCCTGGTCAGGCTCATTCCTCACAGAGACCCTAGGGCCTGGTGCTCTGTGGGACCCCCACATGTTCAGTGAGTGAATATCTAAAAGTTAGGCAGGGCACAGTGGCTCATGCCTGTAATCCCAACACTTTGGGAGGCTGACACAAAAGGACTGCTTGAGGCCAGGAGTCGGAGAGCAGCCTGGGCAACATAGTAAGACCCCATCTCTACAAAAACTTTAAAAAATTGACCGAGCTCGGTAGCTCAGCCTGTAATCCCAGCACTTTGGGAGGCCGAGGTGAGTGGATTGCCTGAGCCCGCAGGTTCAAGATCAGCCCGGGCAACTTGGTGAGACCTGTCTCTACAATAAATCAAAAATTAGCTGGGCATGGCAGCATGTGCCTGTAGTCCTGGCTACTTGGAAGGCTGAGGTGGAAGGATCGCTGGAGCCCAGCAGGTCGACGCTGGGGTGCCCGTGAGCATGCCCCTGCACTCTAGCCAGGACAATGGAGTGAGACTCCAACTCAAAAAAAAAAAAAAATTAGCTGGGCATGGTAGCACACGCCTATAGTCCCAGCTACAGGGGAAGCTGAGGCAGGAGGATCACTAGAGGCTTCAGTGAGCTATGATCGCCCCACTGCACTCCAGCCTGGAAGACAGGGTGAGACTTTGCCTCAAAAGAAAGAAAGAAAGAATAAATAACATCTGGCGCTTTCCGCCCGGTAAGCATCACGCTAAACACATATCAAATTATCAGCGATCATGACAACCCCCTCTCACGGACGAGCGACAGCCATAGCTGTGTTTTAATCCCCGCAGCCCAGGCTCCAAACAGCAAATCCCACCCCCTGGCCACTCACCAGTGACTACCATTGGGTCGATGTCAAAGGTGTCATTGGCGGGGTCCACATGGCCGCGGTGGTAGTATCGTTGGCAGAGGGCCAGTGCTGAGTCATTGGCCCAAGGGCTGCCCCCTCCGCGGACATAGGCATACCGGCCCAGGGACACATTCGGCAGCATCAGGTACTGTGAGAGGTGGAGAGGAGGGCTGTGAGCCCCACCCACTCTCCCCGCATGCCCACCTGCTCCGCCTGTCCACCTCACCTGGTCCACAGCGTGGAAAATGGTTTGGTAGAGCTGCTCCTGCGTGTAGGCTGCGAAGGTGTCATCTGCCCCATCCGAGTAGCCCAGCAAGAAGAGGTGTCGGAAGGCAATGGTGTTCTCTTCCCGGAATGTTACCACCAGCTGGTTGCTGAGCCCGAACAGGATAAGCTGAGGTTGGGGGAGAGGGGAGTCAGTGCTGCTGGGAAGGGGCACAGGTGGAGGAAGAGAAAGGAGGGCCTTGAAAGGCCATGGGGGGCGGCCCTCCCGACATGGGGCACCTGTGCGTTTCTTTGCTTTAAGTTCCTCCTCCCCCAGTCTCCTAGCCACAGTCACCCTCTGTCCCCCACAGCACAAAAAGTGGGTGCTCATGAACCCCACGGCAGCAGTTAAGGGTCGTTAAATGCTTACCGATGCCGGGTTCTACGGGAAACCCAAACCCACAATGGACCCCTTTACTGAGAAATGTAGAAGTGAAACATCTAAAGTCACAGCCCGAGACTGCAAGGCAGTGGCCAGCATAAGGCTTGGCATGGGGGCAGAAGGACCAGCTATCTGTTCTGCTACTGGGTCAGCATGGCGTCAGATTGCCTGGATTCAAATCCCAATTCCCAGTGCTCTATCACTGTGTGAGTTTGGACAAGTCCCTTAACCTCTCTAAGCCTCGGTGGCCTTATCTCTACAATGGGGGCAACAGCAGTTGTCAGGACTTTGAAGGACACTGACAACACTAAACGGAACCGCTGCACAGATTTCAGATGGCTTCCTAATTGGCTACTGTCATTGTCATTATGCTGCTGTGACACTCTCCTTCAAGGCCACAGGTGGCATTCTGCATGGCTGGTCTCACCTGCACAGTGACCACCAGGATCTTAACCACCTGCAACATCAACTTGCAGGGCTTGCGGCCCTTGGCCCGAAATTTGTCACAGGGACTCATGAAAAAGTATTTGAGACGACGGCGGAGGTCCTCCTCTTCTGGGGGGGTTGGAGGGGCTGGTGAAGCCCCCTCCCGGGTCCCATACCCAGGGTTGGGGGTCAGGAGCCGCTCGGTCTCTGTGGGCACAGGAGAGGAGACTGGAGAGCAGGCCTAGGCAGCCCCCACCCCTGCCACAGCCACAGCCGAAGTCCTGGGCCACTCCCCATGCCTCCTTCTCTAATAGGGAGGAAGCGCTCCGCCTCTCCTCACAACCCCAGGCCTTTGCCAAGGGAGAACTTTGAGAGATCTAAGAACAACCAGAACACCTACAACATGTTGTCCATATATGCACCAGTACCACCCAGAGGTCATGATTTTGGGTTTGGGAGACAAAAGAACCTGAGTTGATTCCTGCCCCTGCTGCTACCCAGCTGGGACAGAACACTCCGCTTCTCTAAGCCTCGGTTTCCTAGTCTGCAAAATGGGGCCATAATCATCTCTCACGGAATGCTGAAGCTTGGATGCTTATAAAGCATTTATACATGCTGAGTGTCAGAACATTCCATCAATGTTCCTGCTGTTGATTTGCAGAGAGAGAATAAACTGCTTCCATTGACTTTTTACCAGGCATTCAAGGGTCCCAGGCTTGTCCCAATTCCAGCCTTCAGGCATCAGCACAGAGGTCATCCCACATTCCAGATTTTTCTGAACAAATTCCCAAAGGATGACCCTTGCACCCATCATAACGTGGCTCATTGATACTCTCACAAGCCACAGGCCTTGGAGAAGGCATAATCAATAATAACAGTAATAATAATGGAACACATTTGCTGAAGACTCATTTGATCTTCCTTAAGGGTAGCAGCTCCTAGAAATCACACAGGCCTAGGCTCAAATTCCAGACCTGCCATCCCTGTTGGGTAACCCCCAGTACCTCCCCTCTCCTAAGCCTGTCTCCAAATCTGAAAAATACAAATAAAAAGTCTACCCTGGCCAAGCATGGTGGCTCGAGCCTGTCATATTAGCACTTTGGGAGGCCAAGGTGAGAGGACTGCCTGAACCCAGGGGTTCGAGACCAGTCTGGGCAACTTGCTGAGACCTTGTCTCTACAATATATCGAAAAATTAGCTGGGTGTGGTAGCACGTGCCTGTAGTTCCAGCTACTTGAAAGGCTGAGGCAGGACTGCCTGAGCCCAGGAGGTAAATGCTGGGGTGGCCGTGAGCGTGCCACTACACTCCAGCCTGGGAGACAGAGTGAGACTCCGACTCAAAAAATAAAAAAACAGTCTACCCCATGCCTTAAACTCATGAGTAAGGAAAATAACAATTCAGGGTGACACCTGAATCCTCACTGCTAATGTGAGATGAATTTTTGAGCAGGTAAAAGTTGCCCCTAAGATGACCTGCCTACTTTGCAGATGCCTGGGAGTCATGATCTGCCCATCCTTCTTACGTTTAAAAAAAAAAAAGTCTACCCCTTGGATGGGTGCAGTGCCTCATGCCTGTAATCCCAGCACTTTGGGAGGCCAAGGCAGGAGGACCACTTGAGGCCAGGAGTTGGAGAACAGCCTGGGCAACATGGCAAGACCTTGTCTTTATAAAAAAATTTTAAAATTAGCTAGGAGTGGTGGTGGGCACCTATGTTCCCAGCTATTTGGGAGGCTGAGGCGGAAGGATTGTGTGAGCCCAGGAGTTCAAGGTTGGAGTGAGCTATGACTGTGCCACTGCACTCCAGTTTGAACAACAGAGTGAAATCTCATTTCTACCAAAAAAAAATTTTTTCTTACCCCTGAGGCTGAGATCCAGAAGCTGCTCTGATAATTCAGAGAAACAGGGCAAATAAAGATCTCAATAAATCTTCAGCAAACAAACAGAATCTGTTCTAATCACTGTTTATTTTCTTCGAGTCTAGAGGAAGTTCTAAGATTTCAGCAAGTCCTGGAGTGACAGCCAGTCACAGTAGCCCAGAACTGTCCCTGACACACCCCCACTGGGAGAATCCTCCTGCTTTCTAGGGCCTGGCCCCAGTCTGTCAGGATAAACGTGGGTACTGTCAGAACCTGCTGTGCAGAGAGGGACAAGTTCCCGGCCCCTCCCTTTGGAACTTGGATGCTATTCTGGTTGTTTACAAGTCAGCTGGAACGAAAGCCTGAGGACAGGCCCTGCCTCCAGAATTGGGCTCACAGCCAACCCACCCCAGACCCTACCAGCCGGGGACACCTATCAGGTAGGTGTCCCAGCTGCCTCCAGAAGGGGAGGTCAACACAAGGGGTCTTCCTCCAGCCTTCCCGATGAGAGGTGTAGTTTGAATTGACTGGAAGCCTGAGTTCCAAAAGGCGGAGCTTCCAGGGGTTTTGAGGTCTGAAATGGAGTTAATCTTCTGGGGGCAAGCTCTCCAGCTCTCTGCCTGCGTTTAGGGAAGCCGAACGTTTGCCTCGCGGAATCACGAAGAGAAGCCTGGGAGTCTCACGTGCGGGATGGAGAAGCTGGTGCCCGCTGTCTGAGTTCCAGCAAAGTGGAGCAATCAGAGCCTAGACTCCGAATAGAAATCCTGGGACCCTCGTCGCCCCGAGTCGGAGAAGCTGGCGGCCTGCTCGTTGCCTGAGTTTGGGAATTCTGAGCAGAGCCTGGGTTCGGGAAGGGGAATCAGGAGTCCCGCCATCCCCGAATTCAGAGATGCTGATGCCCGCCCACCGCCCGGGTTTTAGGAGCCGCCCGGCCCACATCCCCGTCACGGGGAAGCTGAAGGGTCACAGAGTTTAGAAAAAGAAAACCGGGAGCTCCGCAGCCCGAGGTCGAGGGAGCTGCCCGCCCGCCCGCTCG
>NW_007097990.1:184756-187026 GCF_000164805.1 Carlito syrichta | reverse complement strand
CGCATGCGTGCCTCGGTCGGCGCCCTCGGTGTCGAAGGCGGTCGCGAGGTCCCAGCGCCGAACCCGGCTGTGTCTGGGGGATGGGCTAGCTCTGAGTTTGGCAGCCACGAGCTCCGCCCCGGCTCCCTGTCATGCCCAGAGTCCAGTGCCAGCCTCGTGACTTCTATGTCCGGAGCTCGACCCCTCACCCTTCGCGGTGTATGGCAGTGACCCTGTGTACTATTTTTTTTTTTTAAGGTGGAATCTCTCTCTGTCTCCCAGGCTGGAGTGCCGTGGCACACTCACGGCCACCCCAGAGTCGATCTGCTGGGTTCTGGCGATCTTTCCACGTCAGCCTTCCAAGTAGCCGGAACTACAGGCGCGCACTACCACGCCCGGCTAATTTTTGATGTATTAGAGACAAAGTGTTGCCAAGTTGCCCGGGCTGGTCTCGAACCCCTAGGCTCAGGCAATCCATTCTCCTCGGCCTCCCAAAGTGCTGGGATTACAGGCTGAGCCAACGAGCCCAGCTTTTTTTTTGGGGGGGGGGGTCAGAGTCTCACTCTGTCGCCCAGGCTGGAGGGCAGTGCCACACTCAAGGCCACCGCAGCCTCGACCTGCTGGGCTCCGGCGCTCCTTCCGCGTCAGCCCTCCAAGTAACTGGAACTACAGGCCCGCGCCACCATGCCCAGTTAATTTTTTTAATTTATTGCAGAGACGAGGTCTTGCCATGTTGTGCGAGCGGGCTGATCTCGAACCCGCGGGCTCAGGCAATCCTCTCACCTCAGCCTCCCCGAAGGGCTGGGATTACAGACTTGAGCTACCGCGTCCGGCTGCCTGTGTGCCATCTCAAGGTTTTCTTCCTCTTTTCTCCCAGAAACCCCTTTTTGCCCCTCTCATTTGGTCCATCAGCAAACCCTACTTTCTAATGGTGTACCAAATAGAACCACTTATCCCCTCCTCTGTGACCCCCAGACCAGAGTCTTCTAACATTCCCCGCCTGGATCTTTTCAGTGATCCCCTCCACTCCTCCTGCACCCCCCTCCACTCCACTCTCCACCCAGCGGCCAGAAGCATCTTCAAAGAATAATTCTTGTCAGCCCTCTGCCCGAACCTGCCGTTGGCCTCCCATAGCTCTGAAATGGCAACAAAATAACCCACATCCACCTACCAGAACCCTCTGGTTTGGGCCCCACCTCTCTTGAAACTCATTTCAATATGGCCCCAGAGACTTTGAACATCACCCTGGAATATAATGGTTAAGAGCGTAGACACTAAGAACTTAGGGCAATTTGAGTTTAAATCTAGGCTCTACCAAAGGCCACTTCTACATCTTCTGAAGTCTCTTAAATGCTATGTGTCTGTTTCCTCATCTGTACAATGGGACCACTCAATCAGTTACCTGCTGCATGGGGCTTTTGAGAGTATTACATGAGAGGATACAAAAAAGAGCATTACCCAAGGCTGGGCAAACAGCACTGATTATTAGATGAGTGGTTGTTAGGATTATAAAATCCTTAATCGAGAAAGCTGTACCCCCATCTAAATCGAGTCTTGTTATGCTTCTAGAATGTACCATACCCGAATGCACCATATCAAATTTTGAATTTGATATCTGAGCTCCGTGAGGGTGAAGGCCATACTTATCTTGCTCCCTGCTGAGACCCCAGCAACCAGATGTTTGTTGGACGCATTCTCATGTCGTCGATTGCTTACTTATCGTGTGGGCTTTGAAGGGCAAGAGGTGGGTGAGGGGAGCAGAGCGTGGTGACCAGTGAGGTGGACTAGTGTGAGACTTGTGGGGGACGCTGGGAAGCCTGGCTGGTGGGGCTCCAGAACCCTGGAAGGAAGCCGGGGACACTGGGTCTCCAGATTTCAGCCCATCCAGGCTGCACTGTCCCATCTCTGGAGGGTCTGTGCGTCAGGGAAGAAAGCGCAAAAGGCAGACCACAACACAGAACCGGGAGGCAGTGGGAGGATTTTACTAAGTGCACAACACACAACTTTTCCAGGCCCGGTGGATGCGGGTGTCCCCTTCAGCCATCAGGCCCCAGAAGTGCCCCCTGCTCCTGTATCCACTCAGGACTCTCGCCGGTAGGGAGGGCTGGGCTGACAGTGTCACGGGTGGGAGAGCAGGACGCAGGACGGGACACAGGGTTGGGGTCAGGGCTGGTCGCAGAATCAGGGTCTGGGCCGGGACCAGATTCGTGGTCAGGGCTGGGCACAAGGTCAGGATCCTGCCCAGGCTCGGGGTCAGAAGATTCCACAGGGTCAGGGCTTGGAAGGGGTTG
>NW_007097990.1:181419-183938 GCF_000164805.1 Carlito syrichta | reverse complement strand
GGGGCTGAGGGTGTCGCTGTTCGGGTCGAGGACCAGGGGAACGGGGCCGATGACATCCGGATCCAGGTCGAAACTCGAAGCCATGGGGTCGGGATCTTGGGGCTCCGAGCCTCGGCGCCCCAAGATGGAGCCCGGGGCTTCGGCCTCCGGGTCCAGATCCTCCGAGACCGGCTCCAGGTCTTCATAGCTGGGGTCCACGTCATCTTCGGTGACAGTGTTGAGGTCTTCCGGGTCAGGCTCCGGGTCTTGGGAAACTGGGTCCGGATCTTCGGGATTGGGGTCTGCGTCCTCGGAGTCAGAGTCAAGCTCTTCGTAAACTGGCCTCAGGCCTTTGTGGCCTGGGTTCCTGACCAGCACGGAGCGCCGCATCCCAGGCGTGGAGGTGCCGGCTGCTTCTGGGGCAGAATCTGCAGGGTGAGAGCAAAGGGTGGGTGGAGGTAGGTTCTCGGAAAGAGGGCATCTCTTTTGGAGTCTGGGGCAGGGATAAGAGACGGACCTGGCTTTGCCCCAAAGACCACTTATTTGGGGGGGGTCAGAGTCTGACTGTCCCTCAGGCTGGCGTGCAGTGGGCTCAGGTGATCTTTCCGCCTCAGCCTTCCAAGTAGCTGGAACCACAAGCAAGCACCACCATATGCCTGGCTAATTTTTAAAATTTTATTATAGAAACCAGGTCTCGCCAAGTTCCCCAGGATGGTCTCGAACTCCTAGGCTCAGGCACGCCTCTCACCTCCGCCTCCCAAAGTGCTGGGATTACAGGTGTGAGCCACTGCACCCAGCCACTTTTTTTTTCTTTTTTAGAGACAGGGTCTGGCTCTGTCCCCCAGGCTGGAGCACCCTGGTGCAACCGTGGCTCACTGCAGCCTCAAATTCCTGGCCTCAAGCGATTCTTCTGAGTAGTTGGGACTACAGACTCGTGCCACGACGCCCAGTTGATTTTTTTTTTAATTTTTATTTTTGTAGAGAGGAGGTCTCACTATGTTACCCAGGCTGGTCTTGAACTACTGGTCTCAAGTGATCCTGCTGCCTTAGCCTCCTGAGTAGCTGGGACTACAGGTGTGAGCCACCACACCCAGCCAAAACTTCAGAGGACACACATGGATCTTTCCCTGGTCTGAGACTTCTGACTCACCCCAACCAGAGCATGGAACAGAGAGACCCTGGTGGGACATGGTGGGTCCCTCCCCTTTCAGCCTCGAACCTGGATGGAAGTCATGGGACCCGGCACTAGAGGTCTCCAGTGGCCAGCTCCATGGCTCTGCCCCTCTCTCCATGCTGGGTTCCTCTTGTGGGAAGCTTGGATCCTGTGGAGGAGACAGTCCTAGATTCTGACCCCCTTGACAGGGGTCTCCTCATGGGGAAGAGGGTGGGTGTCAGGGTTTCTGTGTTCCCGAGCACGTGGCCTAAATTCCTGTCCCACAGTTGAGGGGCAGACTACTTTGGGAGTTTCTGGTAGGGAGGGAGACCTACCAGGTAGAAAGGCATCATCTGAGTTCTAGAACCCATGCCTGAGGAGTAAGAGTGGGACACAACATCTAGTGGCCCTCTGGGTCACTGGGGGAGGGCAGGGGCACCCTGGCTTGCCTCCTGGGGAGGAGACAGCCTGGACTCCAGACGTCGCAGCTTGGGATGGGAGTGTCAAAACATCTGTGTTCCCTCTTTTCTTTGAGTCCAAGTCTCTCTCTGTCACCCAGGGTGGAATGTGGAGACACAATCACAGCTCACCACAGCCTCAACCTCCTGGGCTCAGGCAATCCCTCCGCCTCAGCCTTCTGAGTAGCTGAGACTACAGAGGTGGCACCATGCCCGGCTGATTTTTAATTTTTGATTTTTGTGGAGACAAGTTCTCACTATGTTGCCCAGGCTGGTCTCAAACCCGGGCTCAAGTGATCCTCCAGCCTTCACCTCACAAAGTGCTGAGATGACAGATGTGAGCCACTGGACCCAGCCCTGAATACCCCTTCTTAAAGCTAGAGGGTGAGTGGTACACGGGACCCTTCTTGATGGAGTGGGGGACAGAGAGACTCCAGGACCCCATAGATGGGAGGGTGGGGACAGTTGGCAGTATCTCTATTTTCTCAGTTGGTTCTAGAACCTGAATCCTAACCCCTTGGTGGAGGGTAGATGAGAAGAACACTTGGGGACCCTCCAGGGTTGCTGGGTGGAACCCTGGGCCACCTCCTCCCATGGCTGGGGTGTAGGAATGGTATCAGGACACTCAAGTCCCCTCCTGGAGGAAAGATCGTGACTGGATTCCAGGCTCACAGCTAGGGGCAGGCAAGTGGGTGGAGAAACAACAGCTAGGACCCCTCTGGGGAGCCGGGGCTGCTCAGGATTACCTGTGGGTGCGATACCTTGAGCTACCCACCCATGGCATAGGTGTGTTCGTGGGAGGTGGGGGCACCTTGGGGTCCCCTATGGGGGTGGGTAGCAGAGAGAGCTGAGTTCCTGAACCTCCTCCTCAATCCAGGCACCACATTGGGAGGGTTGGGGGGACAATACCTGGTCCCCTCCTAGGCTCC
>NW_007097990.1:180805-181228 GCF_000164805.1 Carlito syrichta | reverse complement strand
GAGGAAGGGGCTTCCGAGTCCCCATCTCTTAGCTGGAAGGTGGGAGGATAAATCACTGGGATCCCTCCTGAGTTTCTGGCAAGCAGGTGGACCCCTGAATCAGCTCCCAGGGAAGCCCAAGACCTCCAGACCCTAAGGTTGGAGGGGCAGGGGAACAATGGCTGGGCCCTTTCCTGGGGATCTGGTGGGAGGGGGATCCCGGGGGTCCTCCTCTTGAGGAAAGGGCCGCCTGAACTCCCGACCCCAGGCTGGAGGTGGGAACAATGCCCCAGGCCCTTCTGGTTTCCAGGAGTGGCGGGGGCTCCGGCCGCCTTCTGGGGAGGGGGCGTCCGGAACGCGGATCCCAGAGCTGGCGGGCGGCCCCCACCCCTCCCGAAGGAAGGCTCCCAGCCTCGGGGCCCTCCCCCCGGGCCGCAGCGGCGG
>NW_007097990.1:179710-180785 GCF_000164805.1 Carlito syrichta | reverse complement strand
GCCCCGGCCCGGCCCGGGCCTGTCCCCGGGCCCGTCTCAGCCCCGCTCTGGCCCCGGCCCCGGCTGTCTCTGCATCCCTGGCCCTCTCCCTATCTCTCTCGGTCCCTGACTCTCTCTCACTGTCCCACTCCCCGTCTCTCTTTGTCGCTGTCTCTCCATCTCTTCCTTTCTCTGTCTCTGCGTCTCCATCTCTGTTCCCGCCACTTCGCCTCTCTTCCTGTCACTATCTCTGCCTCCGTCCCTCTTTGTCTCTGTCTCTCGCTGTCTCTGCGTCCTGCCCATGTCTCCGACTCTTATCTTGGTTCAAAAAATACCAAACACGATACGGTTCTTGCAAACTCGCAATGCTGGTAAGCACAGCCAAGTCTGAGAAGCCCTGCCATTTGGAAACTTGCCTGTCCTTGCTTAATCCAGCCTTTCTCCAATTTTTTTTTTTTTTTTTGGTATGGTGAAACTCCCATTTCTGGGAGACAATCCCCAAGGAACAGAGTTTGAGTTACTCTCCCTGAGTGTGTGCAGCCCAGGTGGCCGGTCGCTGCTGTCCCTGGTGGACTCCAGGTGCCTGGTGTGAGTGATGGTTTCTAGAGAACCCTAGGTAGGGCTGAGAAGGCTCTGGGCAGACATTACCTGGAGACACCCGGTTCCCGATCCCTGCTGCCAGCCAAGAGAGAGTGAAAAATAGCTCCTGGCGGCTGGGCTGTGATGTTCTTCCCTAAACATAAATAATGGTCACAGAATATAAACAATGATCAGACAAGGCCGCTCTGTGACTGTGTCTGAACCAAGAGAGAGACAAGGACACTCTGCTGCCACAAAAATGAATACACATTCTGCTCTCCTAACACAAATGACGGCTGCTTCTTCCCAGTGACAGCTCTAACCCTACCTCTGTCCTCCACCTCTAGGATAAAAATCACAAAAATATCCAGACACCAATCTGCTTCCTGACAATAGGCCCCTCGAACCATTTTTGAAATGTCTGTAAAACTTATAATAAGCCAGGCTCGGTGGCTCAGCCTGTAATCCCGCGCCTTTGGGAGGCTGAGGTGAGTGGATTGCCTGAGCCCGCGGGTTC
>NW_007097990.1:168567-179383 GCF_000164805.1 Carlito syrichta | reverse complement strand
GGGTGACAGAGTGAGACTCCAACTCAAAAAAAAAAAAAAAACAACTTATAATAACCTGTAATAGCTTGCTTAATCCAAGTAACTGTATTTTTGTTAAAAATCCCCCATCTTAGCTGCTTGCTACCCAGATATAGCCCTCCCACCCCGCGTGTGACTAAAATAAGTTCCTTGTACTCACAGACCCACATTCCTGTTTTCCATAAACTGTTTCTCCTGGCCGTTTGGATACTCTCTAGCCACAAGTTCCGTGTAATTGTATGCTTTGTTAACTAAATTCAAATGCTATGCCTTGCAAAACTCCATTGTTACATTCTCATATTATAAACCCATATTTTTTTAGTGACCTAACCAAGGCAACTCCAGTGTATAGTAGTCCTTCCACCTTGTCTCCATGTAACTGCCTTAATTGTTCCAGTCACCGACTGTGCCTGGGACATAAAGTTAATCAAAACTCCCTAACAATCAAAAGTTCCCATTTTGGTTGCCAAGTTGCTAGTTTATGGTTGCTAAGGTTGCTAAGTTGCTATGTATCCTTGTGGGTTTTGACTTGATAAACCTTCCGCCTGCTTCACTTAGGGCCGAGAGCCCTTTAAAACAATAGTCCACTCTCAATCGCCAGCATAAATAAATAAGGAACTCTTTTTTTTTTTTTTTTGGAGTTGGAGTCTCCCTCTATTACCCAAAATGGAGTGCAGTGGCTGCTCCCGGCCACCGCAGCCTCAACCTGCTGGGCTCCGGCGATCCTTCCGTCTCAGCCTTCCAAGTATCTGGAACTACAGGTGCGCGCTACCACACCCAGTTAATATTTTTTGATTTATTGTAGAGATGAGGTCTCGCCAAGTTGCCCAGGCGGGTCTCGAACCCGCGGGCTCAGGCAATCCACTCACCTCAGCCTCCCAAAGGCGCGGGATTACAGACTGAGCCACCGAGCCCGGCTAATAAAGAACTCTTCATTAAATTCTCTACATAATGGCAATCTACCTTCTCGTACTCTAGTCATAACATTTTGACTCTCCTTAAAAGCACCCAGCATGCCGGGCTCGGTGGCTCAGCCTGTAATCCCGCGCCTTTGGGAGGCTGAGGTGAGTGGATTGTCTGAGCCCGCGGGTTCGAGACCCGCCTGGGCAGCGAGACCTCATCTCTACAATAAATAAAAAAAATTAGCCGGGTGTGGTAGTGCGCACCTGTAATTCTGGCTACTTGGAAGGCTGAGGCGGAAAGATCGCTGGAGCCCAGCAGGTCGAGGCTGCAGTGGTAGGGAGCGGCCACTGCACTCCAATCTGGGCAACAGAGACTCCAACTCAAAAAAAAAAAAAAAGCACCCAGCACCAGCCTAGATACTATACAAACCCCTGTGTCCCCCCAACTCCCCCCCGCATAGTGACATCTTATGGTTTCTGCTTCCTTCCTGACCTAGATCTGTGTTGGGCTGATGGTCTGAGAACAGCTTTTCCCCAGAGTCCACAGCAAAGCTGAGAGATTTGAGATGACTTCAATTGGATTATGTCATTGGTTCCTCACCCTGCCACCCCAGATGATCTCATTACAAATAAATACTTGTGATGACATCTGTTGTTTCTGTTTGGTATCTCTATCTGCACCTTGACTTCATCTGGGGAGCCCCTCCAACACTCCAGATGGATCTGTGCCTAACACAGCTTCCCAGTCCCATGTGATCTAGACTGTACTCACAGAGCCCACAAAAATTAGGTTTGGGAATGAGAACGTGACATACAGGTTCTCATTCTTTCTCTAGGATTGTGAACTGTTAGACTTCATTCTGCCTAAAGCCACCTTTCCCCAGCTTCTCAAAAAATACTCTTCAAACTGAAGTTAATCTGCACCAGGATGTGGCATGAGAGTCAGAGACAGAGCTGGGGCTATGTTAGTTGAGCTCCTGGACACAGTCATATGTAAAAGCGGAACCTTCTTTTTTTTTGATTTGGAGTCTCACTCTGTTACCCAGGCTGGAGTCCAGTGGCACGGTCACGGCCACCACAACCTCTATCTGCTGGGCTCAGGTGATCCTTCCGTCTCAGCCTTCCAAGTAGCTGGAACCACAGGTGCACACCACCACATCCAGCACATTTAAAAAATTTTATTGTAGAGATGAGATCTTGCCAAGTTGCCCAGGCTGGTGTCAAACCCCTGGACTCAGGCAATCCTCTCGCTTCTGCCTCCCAAAGTACTGGGATTACAGGTGTGAGCCACTGCTCCCGACTGGAGATCTCATTGTTACCAGTACCACGAGCCCCCAAAAAGTGTCCTGGGTGTTTGAGCTAGTTTAGTGGGTTTCTGTTTCTTGCATCCATGACAGACTGAAATTAGGACTTGGTAAAAGAAGGGTATTGAGGGAAATAATTTAAAATGTGGAACCACCTAAGCAAATATGGATCAGGATCAGCACATGCATGGATTATAAAGTGAACAGGGCTCTCTAAGTTTGTGCAGTGCACAACCTGTCCCGTCCTGTAGAAAAGCCTTCCCCCAGGAAGCTAGGAATCTCTTTTACGTGGAAAAAACCCAGCTGATTAAATCATGGCCTATTTTATCTTGGAATTCTGAGCATGTGTCTCCAGAGGAGCAGGATGCTGGAATATGGGGGAATAGAGGTTATCGTGTCTTGCAAGAAAGACTCCACTTCTAGAATGAGCTACTTCCCAAAGCAGAGACTCACATGTGCTTGATTTTGTGAGATCACCCGAGCGGAATTATCTGCCCCAAGCTAAAAGGGGAGGCAGCAGGTAATAAGATGGGAGATAAGATGGGGATTATGAGAGAACTGGGGGATACTTGACACCCTAGGGTACTCCCAAACAAAGTGGTTGTTTCCCAAACAAGAGTGGTTGCTGTCTAAAAAGGAAACAACCACTCTTCTAGAAAGAGCCTATTGGCTGCGTGTATCCAGCTTCTAGGTTGTAATCTGAGGCAAGATGGATGCTCCGGGCGGACACAGATGTGTGATCAGGAGAGAGTCCCGCAAGGATTCAACGATCCTGGCCGGGTTTGGAACTCAAATCACTCGGGGCGGGCCGCATGAGCGGAGCCAGCCAATCAGAGTCATCCATCCCTCTGGGCACGGTGATTGGCTCCATGGCAGAGCATGTGACTCAAGTGAACCGATCAACGCGTTTCTTAAATACCAATTATGGGGAGTGTGGATGGGAAACCGCCCCTTCTATAAGGGTTTTAGTCATACGGATTGGAGGATGCTAGTAGGGACACGCGACTGAGAACTGGTGAGGGAGACAGAGTGCTGATGCAAAGTCAGCATGCCTGATATTAGACCCAATGTCAGACTTTTGTTATTTCCTTTTTTTTTTTTTTTTTAATTCCTGATACAGGGTCTCACTCTGTTGCCCAGGCTGGAGGGCAGTGGCATGATCATGGCTCACCGCAGCCTTGACCTCCAGGGCTCAGGTGATCCTCTCACCTCAGCCTCCCGAGTAGCTGGGACAACAAGCATGTATTAGCACGCCCAGCTGATTGTTTTGTTTCTTTGTAGAGATGAGGTCTCGCTGTGTTGCCCAGGCTGGTCTCGAACTTCCTGACTCAGGTGATTCTCCTGCTTTGGCCTCGCAAAGTGCTAAGATTACAGGTGTGAATCGCTGCCCCGACGGTTGTTTCTAGATCAATAAAATCTATTTTTGCTTGAGCTGGATAGAACTCGGAGTTTCTCTCTCTTGCAACAAAATGACTTAAGACATTAACAAATGTAGGCACCATTCATTGAAATGCAGCCAAGAGGCAGACCTTGGTCTAAGCGGGGTACACGCACGTTTTATTTAATCTTTATAACTGCTTTATGAAGGAGGAACTATGCCATCCTCATTTTACAGATAAGGGAAGCAAGGATCAGAGGGTTCTCGTGCCTAAGGAGAGAAAAGAAGGTTTGAATTCTGCTTTTGGGTGATGCATATCACCAACAAACTTGTCTTCCTTTAAAAATTAATCTTTGGGCCAGGCTTGGTGGCTCAGATTGTAATCCCAGTACTTTTGGAGGCCGAGGAGAGCGGATTGCCTGAGCCCGAGGGTTCAAGACTATCCCAGGCAACTTGGCGAGACATTGTCTCTACAATAAAATAAAAATTAAAAAATTAGCCGAGATGGTAGCGTGCGCCTGTAGTTCTGGCTACTTGGAAGGCTAAGGCAAAAGGATTGCTTGAGCCCACAGCAGGTTGAGGCTGTGGTGGCTGTGAGCATGCCACTGCACTCCAGCCTGGGTGACAGGGTGAGACTCCAAAAAAAAAAAAATTAATCTTGATTTTCCCATGTTCAATTCTAAAATGATAAGATTTGGGGGGGGTAGGATACAGGAGGAATAGATTTAGAGCCATAAAATACACCCAGTCATTCTGATTCAATATCTCTCCCCACTGATTACACTCTTCCAGGAAAGCTATCTGAGGGCCGGTCAGTTCCATTGTTAGAAAATGCATCCAACTGTGCTGAAATCTGGCTACTTATAACATCTTGTTTTTCATCTGGTGTCTGGATTATTTCAAACTATTACTGGGATGAGGCAGGACACAAATAATCCTGCAACTAGAGCTATGTTGAACTTAATACCAAAGTAAACTTTGTGAGCTTTCTGGCAGGCAAGGTAAGGACAAAAAGCCTTTCTGTTTTAGTGGTCTGGTCACAGGTAGGCCAGCCTTATGAGAAGTGGATGGGTTTATTGCAGTGTTTTTCAATCAGGGCAATTCTCCCTGCCCTGGAGGCATATGGCAATATCTGGAGACATCTTGGCTGTCACAATTGGGAGGAAGAGGTGCTATTTGCATCTAATGGGTAAAGGACAAGTATGGCATTAACCATCATGCAATGCACAGGAAAGCCTCCAACAAAAGTTATCTGATCCAAGATGTTGACAAATGTCAAACTCTGGTTTATCATGAAATAATGAGTGTGATGCAAAACATCTTTTTACTTTGTCTTATTTTATTACTATTTTATTTTTGAGTCAGAGTCTCACTCTGTCACCCAGGCTAGAGTGCAGTGGCATGAGCACAGCTCACTTCAGTCTCAGTCTTCTGAGTTCAGGAGATCCTTCTGCCTCAGCCTCTTGAGTAGCTGGGACTACAGGCATGTGTCACCACACCAGTTAATTTTTTTTATTTTCAGCCAGCCCAGGCATCATAGTGAGACCTTGACTCTACAGAAAATTTTAAAAACTAGCCGGGTGTGGCGGTGCATGCCTATAATTCCAGCAAGTAGATATGAGGTCTCACTATATTGCCTAGCAAACTCCTGGGCTCCTCTCACCTTGGCCTCCCAAAGCACTGGGATTACAGGTATAAGCCATTGTGCCCAGCCTCATTTTATTTTTTGAGATGGGGCTTCCCTCTGTCACCCAGCCTGAAGTGCAGTAGCATGATCATGGCTCACCACAGCCTCGACTTCCTGGCCTCAGGCAATCCTTCCTTCTCAGTCTCCCAAGTGGCTGGAATTATAGGCATGCACCACCACACCTGGCTAATTTTTTTTTATTTTCTGTAGAGTCAAGGTCTCACTATGATGCCTGGGCTGGCTGAACTTCTGGGCTCAAGTGATCCTCCCACCTCAACCTCTCAAAGTACTGGGATTACAGGTGTGAGCCACCACTCCTGGCCCAAAATATCTTTAGGGGAAGCAAGCAGAGAGGGTATTATGCAAACAGCAGATTCTCCTATGGTCAAGGCGGACAGCATGCATGTGGCCAAAAGAGCCATCACATGACAAAAAAGTGGGACTCCTGCCCTTCCTGTGAAAATGACAACCTGGCCTGGAAGAACTGATGCCAATGGGGAAAGGACTCTTGGTCAGGGCTGAGACTGAGTCCTGGTGAGTGGGCCATTGGGCTGGGGGTCTTGGTCTTTGGAGGTCTGACTCAAGGCCATGTTGACTCCTCGAAACTGGACACTCAACAGCTTGCACTGGCAGGCCTGGGCATGGCCACTGAGGTCCACTTTACCCCAGGCAGACCTGAAGCCAGACCCGGGCCTTAAAGGTCGGGCGCTGTCCAAGGTGCTGGCCCTCGCTGAGCCCCAACACCGGCTTCAAAGCCCCACCATACCCTCCTTCTTTTGACCTTTTTCATTTTGTCCCTGGCTGGACACCTATTCCCTGGAACTCATCATGCCTTGATGGCTTTTGTCAGTCTGTCCCTGGACTTCAGTGGCCCAGCCAACCAGTGCACCGTGCAGACTACAGTCTCCGCACACAATGGAGGAAACTGCTGGATCACTCTTAGCTGTGTCCACCCCTTCATGCCCTCCCAGTCTCTCTGCCATCTAAAACTTTCCCCCATGACTTCCTCCCCCCATCCTCAGAAGGGTAACCCCCTTTCCAGACCCTCAGCCACATGCACTGACAAGAGCGTTTCTCAAGGATAGCAGCCTAATGAGAGTTATTAATACTATTTATCTCCGTTTCACAAATGAGCAAACTGAGGCACAGAGGGGTTGACAGACTTGCCCAAAGCCATTATTCAGGACATAGAGGTGACAGGGTTTGGATCATGTCTGTCCAGCCCCAGGAACCTGCATTCTGCACCCTCTACCCAATGCCCCAGGGTTCAACACTAAGACTCCCTCAGGTTTGCAGAAGTGACTGTTCAGATGTCCAGCGTTTTCACAATGGGTTATCCTCTCCTGTACAGCCCTTTCCTGTAGCCCCCACCCATATAAGCATCCTCTTTAATGGCTGACTGATGGGGAGGTGTGGGATGTTGTCAAGGAAATTTTTTTCTCCTTCCTTCTGTCCTTTTGTTCCTTTCTTTTATAGAAAGGGTCTTGCTCTCTGGCCCAGGCTGGAGTGCAGTTTCTCTATCATAGCTCACCACAGCCTCAACCTCCTGGGTTCAAAAGATCCTCTTGCCCCAGACTCCCAAGTAGCTAGGACTACAGGCTCACACCACCACACACAGCTAATTATCTTTTTTTTTTGTAGGGATGGAATCTTGCTATGTTGCCCAGGCTTGTCTCAAACTCCCGGGCTCAAGAGATCCTCCTGCTCACCTCAGCCTCCCAAAGTGCTGGGATTACAGGCTGAGCCACCGAGCCCAGCTCTTTTTTCCTTTTTTATAGAGATGGGTGTATCACCATGTTGCCCAGGCTGGTCTTGAATTCCTGAACTCAAGCAATCCTCCCGCCTTGGCCTTCTGAGTAGCTAAGATCACAGTCAAGGTGATGTTTATTGCGGGCTGGGGCATGGGTACATAGGGGGCTGGGGAGCCCGAGGGTCTATCTTCTCCCAACAGCCCTGCTGGCGAGGGGTGCCCAGTGGCACATAGCTCTCCTGGGGGTTGCTCAGTCTCAGTACTGCTGGGCCCTGGTACTTGGAAGGAAATTCGTCCTCGTAGTGGGTTGAGAAGAAGCGCAGTTCATTCAGAGGGGGCTCCACGTGGCTGTTCTTGCACTGTGGAGTCAGGGTAGACAGGCTGGCAGGGCAACCTAGGGGGTGGCTGATTCACCCAGACCACCCCATGGACCCGGACACCCCAGGAGCATCAAGGGATGGGAAGATTGGACCCTGGAAAGGTGGGCAAAAGTGGCCTCCGTCTGGGCTGTCCCAGGAGCTGGATGACAAGCCAGAGAGAAGCTAGGGTTGCACCTGGAAGGAATCCAGGGTTGGACTGAAATAAGCTAAATCAGTTAATAAAATCAAATTGCTAGCAAAGTAATAATATTAACCAGCTTACTCCATTTTGTTTCCAACTTTCATCTTAGTTACCTTCCTGACCTAAGAACCAATGCCTACGTGTGATTACAGTAACGTTCCCATGACCACAGACCCCCAGCTTTGTCTCCTTTGGGCAGGTTATGCTGACCGTTGCCTGCTGATTTTTTGTATACTTTGTTAACTGAAACCAAATGTTACCCTTTGACATTTTCATAGTTTGTTCGTATATTCTGTTAGTGACCTAACCAAGGTAACTCCGTTGTATAATGATTCTTCTTCCTTGTCTCTATGTAACTACCTTAAACTATATCTTAATGGCAGAACTCCAGGGACTTTCTGGGCACTGGTGATACCTAGGACATGAAATTAATCAAAGCTCCCTAACAATCGAAGTTCCCATTTTGGTTGCCAAGTTGTTAGTTAATAGTTGCTATGGTCACTAAGTTGCTACATAGCCAATACTGCAAATTTTACCTACAAAAGCTTGTCACAAAGTCACCAATTTGTCAAGTTTTTCTGGCGTTTGCCTACTCTTGATCCGCACATTAATAAAGGACTCTAATTAATTAAACTCAACTTGTTGGCATAGCTTCTTCTTGCTTACTCGGTCATAACAGGATGATCCTAAGTGACTCTAAGTTAACCCTTGCCTTGGGGTATAGCCGTGGCTGGTGATGGAAGGACGTCCCTGAGGTGATCTGACATAACCCCTGAGGTGAGCTAGGGATGACCTTGAGGCCCAGCGCAGTGGCTCACGCCTGTAATCCCAGCACTTTGGGAGGTGGAGGCGAGAGGATTGCCTGAGCCCAGGGGTTTAAAACCAGCCTGGGCAACTCGGCGAGACCTCGTCTCTACAATAAATCAAGTAATGAGCCAGACGTGGTGACACACTCCTGTAGTCCCAGCTACTCTGGAGACTGAGACGGGAGCATTGCCTGAGCTCAGCAGGTCGAGGCTGCGGTGGCCATGACCTGTGCCACTGCACTCCAGCCTGGGCGGCAGAGGGAGACTCTGACTTTAAAAAAAAAAAAAAATGAGCCTGGGGTGATCACTAACTCTGAGTCTAGGGTGACAGTATAATCGTCTTGAGATAACTCTACCCTGAGGTGGGGGCTACCTGGTGAGGGATGTACCCCCTCTGCCCCTCCCTCACCCGCTGTAGCATCTCTTCGGTCACGAGGGCCCGAGCTGTTCCGTGTGGCTTCAGCATCTTCTGGTTCATGGTTAAAAAATCGAATTCTGGAGATTTGGGTGGGGACGGCCGAGTTGAGGGGCTGAGGGAGGCGAGGCCCGGCGGAGGGGGCGGGGAGGTTTCTCACCAAGGTGGAGGGAAGGGTGGGGCTGAGGAGGCCAGGGGCGGGCCCAACCCAGACGAGCCTGTGGGCGGGGCCAGGCAGGAAAGTTGAATGGTCAGGGGGCGGAGCCAGAGGAAGAGGGGTTAGGATTGGGTAAGAGCGGATAGGGGAAAGGGGCGGAGTTCTAAGGGGGGAGGTGCCATGGTGGGGGTGGAGGGGGCACGGCCACGAATTGGCAGAATTGTCCAGGGTGGAGTTAGGGCACACGTCAATTCGGGGTAAGATTTAGCCCCTCAGGAGGCGGAGACGGAGGTTGGGCGTGGCCACGAGGGGCGTGGCCTGCGGGTGGGGCGTGGCCTGGCGGGGAGGGCCACACTGACCGCCGGTGCCCTGGGGCAGGTTGGTCTGCCCAAAGTGGAGGTTGGGCGCTTTCTGGATCTTTCTCATTTCCTCTGCAGAGCGGTAGTCTGAGCTCATGGTGGTCTGGAAGAAGTGTCTGAGCGGCTTCCTCTCTCCCAGGGTCACATGACTCTGCAATTTCTCATGGGGCGGGTGGCGGCTGGGTGGCTGGGTCAGAGGTGGCGGCTGCAGGATCACATGGCATCTGGAAAGCTCCCGTGTCCACAGTGTCCCAGGGCCCAGAGGGAGGGAGGTGGTGGGGACTGTGTGACCTTGGACAGCCTTCCTCATTCCCTCTGGGCCCATGCCACAGCGCTTGTAGTTGGTAGTTACCTCATTTTACAGACAGAGTCACTGAGGCTTGGAGTGGTTAACTGACATACTCTAGGTCACTCAAGTAGATCCAGAAGATTCCCGCATACATGTCAAGCTCACTGCCTCCTCAGGACCTTTGCACCTGCTATTCCCTCTGCCCGGGAAGTCCTTTGCCCTGAGGAGCCTCGCCACCTTCTCCCTTTCCCCACTGACCTGGCCGTAGAAATACTGCATGGAGGTGTCGAGACTGCCAGGGCCGGGGCACCAATTTCCTTCCAGAATGTGTGACTCTGGAGTCTGGTCGTGGTGAAGAACAAGGGGCTCTGCCAGTGGCAGAGTGGGTGCTAAGCTGCCCAGGGAGGTTGCTGTGGGAGCCCCGGGGCAGAGCTGGCAATAGGCTCTCACCTGGCTCCCGGGCATAGAAGTGCTCGGCCTTGGTGGTCCTGTCATGGAATAGGCCGTCTCCAGGACGAACATGCACATAGTAGATGTGGGCTGCGGCCTGGGCCTTGTCATACCTGCAGGTGGTGTGTTATTCTACCAAGAATAAGGCAAGGTGGGATCCATCCAGGCCCTCACAACTCCCAGGATAGGGGAGGGAGCAGGGCTGTGCAGTGGCCAAGCCATGGGGCCAAATAATGGGAGGCCTGGCCCAAGAACCGGTCTTGCCTGGTGGTGGTGGTGACTTCAGAGGCAGAGTACCAGCTGCTAGGCCCTGAGTGGCACACCTCATGCGCTACTGAAAGCCAACCATGCCATCTTTGTGGGAAGGTAGGGACCCCTTGGTACCTGTCTGGGGACAGGCCCTGGGGCCCATAGGCCTGTTTCTGCTCAGAACACATGTGGTCATAGCCAGTCTTGCAGTCTCCCAGTTCCACGCTGGAGGAGGCCTGCGGACAGACAGGGCTGGGAATGCCCAAACCACCCAGCCCCCACTGTTGCTCTCTCAGCAGCTACAAGCCAGCCTCAACTTACCCTCTTACACATCGAGGCAGGTGGGCCTGGCAGGACCTCAAACTGTCTCTGGTAGGAGGTCTTGTCCTGTCTGTTGTAGTCCCATTTGAGAGTATTGGGGCCACCTGAGGACAGATGGGGTGGGGGGGAGGAGCTAGAGATTGACTTCCTGCAGCCTCAGGCTCACTGGG
>NW_007097990.1:167310-167758 GCF_000164805.1 Carlito syrichta | reverse complement strand
CGGGCTTAGGCAATCCACTCACCTCAGCCTCCCAAAGGCGCGGGATTACAGGCTGAGCCACCGAGCCCGGCTCTGGCTAATTCTTTGTTGCCAGGGCTGCCCTGTGATGGTAGGGTGTTTAGCAGCATCCTGGCCTCTACCCACTTCTGCTAGTAGCACCCTTGTCTCCAGACTTTTTTTTTTTGAGTCGGAGTGGCACTCCGTCTCCCAGGTTGGAGTGCAGTGGCACGCTCAGGGCCACCGCAGCATCGACCTGCTGGGCTCAGGCTGTTCTCAAACTCCTGGGCTCAGGCAATCCTCTCGCCTTCGCCTCCCAAAGAGCTGGGATGACAGGCGTGAGCCACCGCGCCCGGCGTCCCCAGGTTTGACAGCCCAAACCTTTCCCAGACATTGCCACTGGTCCTCTGGGAGAGGGGAGGTGAAGGCCCCCCACCCCCCCCTTTTTTTT
>NW_007097990.1:162049-166848 GCF_000164805.1 Carlito syrichta | reverse complement strand
AAATCCCGCCGGGACGTCGGACACGGCAGGAGGGCGCCCGCGGCCATCGCGGGACGCGCGCCGCCCGCTAGGGGCTGAGACGCGAGACCCAGCGCGGCCCTGCGGAAGACAGTGCGGTCTTTCACTCCTTTGGGGGTTGCCGGGCGCTGGGCCCGGGCTGGGGACGTCGCAGTAAACAGACACAGCCCCTAATCCGCCCCTCAGGGAAAGTAGAAATTGAAATAATCATTCACGGGCTGATAACTCAGACCTGCCCTCCCAGCACTTTGGGAGGCCAAGGCAGGAGGATCGCTTGAGCCCAGGAGTTCGAGACCAGTCTGGGCAATACAGTGAGCCTTCGTCTCTTAAAAAAAAGAAAAGATAAGAATTCATTTGGTGCCTACTGTGTGCCAGGCACTGTTCTAGGCCCTGGGGGGGGGGCTACATTCGTCAACAAAACAGCCCAGATCCCTGTCCTTGTGGACTTGACAAGTGAGCGGGAGGTGACAGACAATAATGAATAAATATCGCAACATAAATTGTTGCTAAGAAGCTGGGTGTGGTGGCACAGGCCTGTGATCCCAGCACTTTGGGAGGCTGGAGGATCCCTTGAGGCTAGGAGTTCGAGGTCAGCCTGGATAACGTAGCAAGACCCCCGTTTCTACCAAAAGTCCAAAAAATTTGCAGAGTAAGTTTGATAAGTGCCGTGTGCAAAATAAATCACAAAAGGCAGAAAGCTGGGGTTTGCATGGGAGGGTTGCAGTTTTCTTTTTTCTTTTTCTTTTTTGAGTTGGAGTGTCACTCCGTCACCCAGGCAGGAGTGCAGCGGCACACTCACGGCCACCCCAGTGTCAACCTACTCGGCCACCCCATTGTCAACCTCCAGCGATCCCTTCACCTCAGCCTTCCAAGTAGCCAGAACTACAGGCGCGCGCTACCACGCCAGGCTAATATTTTGATTGATTGTAGAGGTGAGGTCTTGCCAAGTTGCCCGGGCTGGTCTCAAACCCATAGGCTCAGGCAATCCATTCGCCTCGGCCTCCCAAAGTGTTGGGATTACAGGCTGAGCCACTGAGCCTGGCCAGATTGCAGTTTTAATAGGGTGATCAGGAAAGGTCTCACTGGTTGACAAGGGCCTGGGAAAGGTAGGGGAGGGGGCATTTGGGTATCTGGGGAATAGCATTGCAGGAAGAGAAAATAACAGGTGCAAAAGTCCTCAGGTCAGTGCAGAGTGAGCCAAGGAGAAAGTCGTAGGCAATGAGATTGGATTGGTTTTTCAGGGGCAGGGGACAGTCCCCTTAGGCCTTGATGACAACCTTGGGGTGGGAGCTATGGGAAGATTCAGAACAGAAGACCATGTTATAGAAAAAAAAAAAAGCTTGTCCACAGCCAGCATGTATTGAACACTCAATGTGTACACATTTTAATCAAATGGACTTAGTGAGGTGGATTTTAATCATGACTTCCCAGAAAACCTTGACACTCAGGGAGGTTGTCATTCGCTCAGGACTTGAACTCAAGACCGACTGTGCTTTTAGAACCTGAAGAATTAATCACTATGTTCCACAGTTTGTCTGATACGGGAACCTCCTCTCCTCAACCTCAGCCAGTCACCACGGCCATGGCTTTCTCCTCCTTGTCTGGGGACCCATTTCTGTCTCTCTGCCCAATCCCAGGCCTACAGCCCAGGCCACTGTTCTTTTTTTTTTTTCTTTTTTTTCCAGCTTTGTCATCCAGGCTGGAGTGCAGTGGCACGATCACGGCTCACCACAGCCTCAACCTCCTAGACTCAGGCGATCCTCCCACCTCAGTCTCCAGAGTAGCTGGGACTACAGACATGCACCACCATGCCTGGTTAGTTGTTTGATTATTTGTAGAGACAAGGTCTTGCTATGTTGCTCAAGCTGGTCTTGAACTCCTGTGTTCAAGGGATCCTCTGCCTCCCAATGTGCTGGGATTGCAGGCATGAGCCACCGCACCCAGCTCACTGTCCTATTTCTCCTACACACTTTCTACTGGTCCTCCTGTCCTCTGTAACTTGCCTGGGTCCTGCCTGTTCTCCTCAGTCTCTTCCTGTCTTCAAACTGTCTTGAGGTTTACACACCTTCCCCTCCCTTCTCTGACCTTCAACTTCAGGCTCCAACCCCAGAGCCCCCTCCCCAGCTCAGCCATCTGGAACTATCTTGCCTTTACTTAGAGCACAGGCATCTTCCCTACCCTCCTCCCTGCCCCTCAGAGACCAGCATTCCTGACTCAGGCTCATCTCCTGCAGGAAGCCTTCCGAGACCAGCCCACAACTATTTGCTTATGTCTGCTCCTTTAGAAAACATGTATCAGCAGAGCGCAGCGGCTCACATCTGTAATCCCAGCACTTTGGGAGGCCGAGGCGGGAGGATCACTTGAGCCCAGGAGTTTGAGACCAGTCTGGGCTGCATAGCGAGACATCGTCTCTACAAATAATAATAAATAAAAAATTAGCAGCGAACAGTGGAGTGTGCCTGTAGTCCCAGCTACTTTGGAGGCTGAGGTGGGAGGATCACCTGAGCCCAGGAATTTGAGACCAGTCTGGGCTGCATAGCGAGACCTCGTCTCTACAAATAATAATAATAAAAAGTTAGCAGGGAACAGTGGAGCATACCTGTAGTCCCAGCTACTTTGGAGGCTGAGGTGGGAGGATCGCCTGAGCCCAGGAGATCAAGGCTGTGGTGCAATGTGATTGTGTCACTGCATTCTGGCCTGAGCAACAGAGTAAGACCCCCAACTGAAAACAAAACAAAGAAAACAAAACAAAAATGCATCAAGGTGTGTGTGCGTGTGTGTGTGGGTGTGTGTGTGTGTTTGTGTGTGTGTGTGTTGATGGAACCACAGCTCTTCAGTGTGTAGGTCTGTTGCTTTTTGGGTCCTTTTCCCACTTGAAATACTTGAGAAGATTTCAAAGTAGTTTAAGACAGACTCTGACAAGTGAGTTTACAAGGTGAGTCACCTTGGAATAAGTGAGTGAACTCCCATGAGCCTCAGTTTCCTCCTCTATACACCAGGGACAAGGGACAGTGTTCCTACCTTCAAGGATGGTGATGGGGTCGATGCGTTTGAGCAAAGGCACTTGGCTGCAAGTGGAGGCCCTTGGCCCCCCTGTGTTCATGATCTCCTGGGGTAGCATCCACATATGGTCCAACCCTACCCATTGTGACCCCAAGAACTTCCCTTGTGGCGATGCTGTCACAATGGCCCCTCAGCAGCTCTGGGAAGGCCAGGAGGAAAAATTAGGAGGCAGGCTCAAGGTCCCAGGTATGAATCCTTTCTCCGAGAGTTTGCAGGAGTCGGTGACTTCTTGGAGCCTCGGAGATTTTGTTTGGTTTTGTTTTTGAGATGGGGGGGGTCTCTCTATGTTGCCCGGGCTGGTCTTGAACTCCTGGGCTCAAGCGCTCCTCCTGCCTCAGCCTCCCAAGCAGCTGGGATTACAGACAGTCATGAGCCACCACACCTGGGCTAGGGCCTCATTTTGTCACCTGGAAGATGGGACTGATAATAGTAGCTACTTCAAAAAGCAGCAGCGAGGAGTTGATGAAATAGCCTGCTGGTGTTCATTGTTATTATTTTTCAAAGTTTTCCTCTTCTACCTCCTAACACTTCCCATGTAGAATGTGCCCACCTCTCTAAGCCATTGCACCCTTAATATCACTGCAGGGCTCACAGATCACCAGGGTACCATTTAAAGGGGTCAACCCTCCTTCACCTGCAGCCAAAAGGTACCAGGAAGTCACCTGTGCTTGAACAAATTCAAACTTAGTAAGAGAGAGAGGGAAAAGGGAGAAATTCCTGCAGAGAGATTTAGAGGGTCCCTGGAAGGTGGGGCAGCGTCGGCAATTATTCTGGAGAAATAAAGAGAAAGAAAGAGAAAGGGGAGAAAGAAAGAGACTGGACTCTATCTAGTGCAGAAGCCGTTTAATGGGATCAAGCGAAAGTCTTTTATCCCAAATTTTTACATGTTAAATCACAAGATTTTCACGTGAACACAAGGCCAGGTGGATGAGGCACATTCCCCCCACCCACCAGGTGTTTCCTTAAGCATGAGGAAGGACAATCCCAATCAAATTACAAGACTTTCACGTGAACACAAAGCCAGGTAGATGAGGGGCATCCCCCACCCACCAGGCATTTTCCCAAGCATGAGGAAGGACAATCCCAAAATTATCTCACTGTTCCTTATGCTGGGTTTATGTTCCTCAAAAGCAATACAACAATTTTAACATCATAATATTCTAATAATCAATAACTTCTAAAGCTTATGTATACACAACACCTAGTGACTAACTTAAATCCTTATAGCTTTCTATTCTGTGCTAATTCTACCTACACTATAGAAACTTTTAATTATAGCTCAAACCAGTTCCTAAAGAATGTGGCCCAGACCAAAGATCATGCTGGGCGTTTCTAGGAACAATTGATTACAATCTCTTAACAAAATGGCTATTCTAAAATCCTACGTATCTATCTTAATTTCTATAAAAGTTTCTAATTCCTAATCCTAATATATAAGGCTGATCATCAGCAATAAAGCTTCTAAAATAAAACCCAAATACAAACTGTAATTATACTAAAGCCAAAACTGCAATTAGTAGAAAAGTGGGAACAATGAAATTTCTAAAGTTAGCTGTATTCTATAAAACCTCAAAGTATCATGTTTGATCATGCTTGAACTAACATAGTTCCCTGACGTAGCATGACCTATTCTACAATACTTTTGTTTTTGTTTTTTTTTTGAGTTGGAGTCTCACTCTGTCACCCAGACTGGAGTGCGGTGGCTGCTCCCAGTCACC
>NW_007097990.1:159103-161362 GCF_000164805.1 Carlito syrichta | reverse complement strand
AAGGAGGAGGGAATGGGCCTTCAGCTCCTGAACGCAACCTGGTGGTCTCAGGGTCCGCAGCCCACCTGGATCCCTAATGCTCAGGCAGGCCTCCACAGCCTCCTCCACAGCCGGCTGGCTCCCAACAAGAGACCAAAGGAAAGCGAGAAAGGGAGGGGGGGAGAGGAAGAGAGAGAGGAAGGGAGAGAGAGAAAGGAAGAGAAAGGGAGAGAGAAAAAAAGGGAAGGAGAAAAAAGGAGAGGAAAGGAGAGAAAGGGAGGGAGAAAAAAGGAGAGAAAGACCCAGCACTTTGGGAGGCTGAGGTAAGAGAATTGCCTGAGCCCACAGTTTCGAGACCAGCCTGGGTATGGTGGCGCGTGCCTGTAAGTCCAGCTACTTGGAAGGCTGAGGCAAAAGGATCGCCTGAGCCCAGCAGGTTGAGGCTGTGGTGGCTTGGAGTGTACCACTGCCCTCCAGCCTGGGTGGCAGAGTGAGACTCCAACTCAAAAAAAGAAAAAGGAAGGGGGAGAGAGAGAGAGAGAAAGGAAGGGAGAGAAAAAAGGAGAGAGAGAAAGAAAAGGAGAGAGAGAGAGAGAATGCTCTTGAACATCACAGGGCATCATGGGGGTGGGGGCCTCAGGAGGAAGGTGTTAAAAAGCAATTATTGCTTTTTTCCCCTCAGTTGGGGCCTCGCTCTGTCACCAGACTGGAGTGCAATGGCACAATCATGGACCTCAAGAGATCCTCCCATCTCAGCCTCCTGAGTAGCAGGTACACACCACTGCTCCCATTTAACGTTTTTTTTTTTTTTTTAATTGGAGTCTCACTCTGTCGCCCAGGCTGGAGGGCAGTGGCACACTCACGGCCACCCTAGCATCGACCCGCTGGGCTCTGGTGATCCTTCAGCCTCAGCCTTCCAAGTAGCCAGAACTACAGGTGCACCTTACCACACCCGGCTAATTTTTGATTTATTGTAGAGAGGAGGTCTCACCAAGTTGCCCAGGCTGGTCTCGAATCTGCGGGCTCAGGCATGTTTAACTTTAAAAAAAAGTTTGTAGAGATGAGGTCTCACTATGTGGCCCAGGCTGACCTCGAACTCCTGGCTTCCAGTGATCCTCCTGTGCTAGGATTACAGGCATAAGCCACCGTGTCTGGCCTGTTCCTGAATATCTTGATCAGCTTTATGAAGAAGTCGAAAGGAATGAAGCAAGACTAAAGCTGTGCTTGGCTCTTACTAGCCAGGAAAAGAGGAGGTGTGCTGTGTGGTGTGGGCTGCGCTCACGTTTCATCATTGTTCAGACATGATGACAGCGCAGGCTTGTTTTGTCTTGCTCTGGCATGATCACAGGGTGGCCTTGTCCTACGCTGGCATTCTGTGAGATTGTTTATGTCCAGTGGGAGGTTACCAGGGCACAGCTGTGACGACTAGGCCAGCTCTTAGCAACACCAAGGCCAGCTCCTATCTCTGTCTGAAAGGACAGGCTCAGTCCTAATCAGACAGTGGAGGCTGGGAGGGCTGGGCAGTGCCTGACAAGCTCTGTGGTGCCCAGCACAGGGCCTGGCACACAACAGGTGTTTAGAGAAACACACTGTGTCATTTACAAGACATTTGGGGTGGCACAGGCTTGAGAGAGATGATTTGCTCATTCATGAAGCAGCAGGCTCTGTAACCAGAAACTCCCTCTCCTTGCAGTCCTGGACCTTGGCTTGGATTTTTTTTTAAAATTTATTTTATTTTAAAGATGTGGGGTACAATTCGGGATAGGTATACTAGTGGTCATCATACAGGTAAAGTTTCGGCTTCCCTTCGGTCTCCACTTCGTCTGGTTTGAGATCAGGTGACCTTATTAATGTTGTGTGACCCCCCCCCAACTCCCCTAGCAGTTTCCGGCTACTGCCAATCCCTTTCTTATGGTATTATGGTAAATGTTCAGAGTCTGCTTATGAGTGAGAACATGTGGTACTCGTTCTTTGTTTCTGTGATAAATCACTGAATATGATAGACTCTAAATCCATCCAAGTTGCTGTGAAGCCCATAATTTTGTTCTTCTTTATGGCTGTGTAGGATTTTTTTTTTTTTAGGTGGAATCTCACTGTCGCCCAGGCTGGAGTGCAGTGACATGCTCATGGCCATCCCAGTGTTGACCTGCTAGGCTCAGATGATCCTTCTGCTTCAGCCTTCCAAGCGACCAGAGCTACAGGTGCACGCTACCACACCCGGCTAATTTTTTTTATTTATTGTAGAGACGAGGTCTCGCCAAGTTGCCCAGGCTGGTCTCG
>NW_007097990.1:151424-158327 GCF_000164805.1 Carlito syrichta | reverse complement strand
GGCCACTGCACTCCAGTCTGGGCGACAGAGTGAGACTCCAATTCAAAATAAAATAAAATAAAATAAAAATTAGCTGGCATGGTGGTGGCACCTGTAGTTCCAGTTACTCAGGAGCCTGAGGTTAGAGGTTCACGTGAGCCTAGTAGTTCAAGGCTGCAGTGAGCTATGATTGCTCCACTGCACTCCAGCCTGGGCGACAGAGCAAGAACCTGTTTAAAATAAAAGAAATAATCAGCCAGGGTGTGGTCGTTCACACTTGTAATCCCAGCACTTTGGGAGTCCAAAGTGGGAGGATCACTTGAGACCAGGAGTTTAAAACCAGTCTGGGCAACATAGCAAGACCTCATCTCTACAAAAAAAATTTTAAAATAGCAGAGTGTGGTGGCTCACATCTGTAGTTCCAAGCTCCTTGGGAGGCTGAGGCAGGTGGATCGGGTGAGCCCAGGATTTCAAGGCTGCAGTGAGCTAGGATCGCTCCACTGTGCTCCAGCCTGGGTGACAGAGTGATGCCCTGTTTAAAAAAAAAAAAATGATTGCTGAGTTGAGGGAAAGGCAGGCCCAAGGGAGACAGGGCGGCATTCAGAAGAGAGAGAACAAAAAGGGGGTGTGTGTCTGGAGGGAAAGAGGTAATGATGGTGTCCAGGTTTATAGCTGGTGACTGGGTGGATGACAGGGCAGCTCCTGAGATGGGACATAGAGCAAGGTGTTTGGGGAGAATGCTGACATCAGTCTCGGACTTGTTGAGCCTGAGGAAGCTTGTAGGGTGTCCAAGAGAGCAGGTAAAGGCAGGAGACAGTCCAGGGTTGGAGACAGACACGGGAGAAGTCAGGGAAGAGGTGGCTGTGAAAATTGTGGGAGTGGGCTGGGTACAGGCTCATACCTGTCATCCCAGCATTTTGGGTGGCCGAGGTGGGAGGATCACTTGAGCCTTGGAGTTGGAGATCAGTCTGGGCAACATAGTGAGACCCTGTCTTTACAAAAGATAACATAAATTAGCCAAGAATGGTGGCGAGTGCCTGTAGTCCCAGCTACTCGGGAGGCTGAGGTGGGAGGATCACCTGAGCCCAGGAGTTTGAGGCTACAGAGAGCCATGATTGTGCCACCACACTTCAGTGTGGGTGACAGAGTGAGACCCTATCTCTAAAAATAAAAAATAAAAATAAATCGTGGGAGTAGACAAGTTTGTCCAGGGCGGTGTGCAGCACAAGAGAGCTTTGAGCAGGGAGCTGAGCCCTATGGGCGATGACATTTGTTAAGAACCTATTTCATGTATTTGAGTCAACATCAAAAGGAGGTGAGAGAGGCAGCCATGAAGGTGTCTGGAGGAAGAACATTCTGGGCAGAGGGAACAGCAAATGCGAAGGTTCTGAGGCAGGAATGTACCGCACCTTCAAGGAACAGAAGGGCAATGCAGTTGGAAAGGAGTGATTAAGTGGGAGTAGTAATAAGAGTTCAAATCAAGAGGAAAGCCAGGTGCGGTGGCTCACGCCTGTGATTCTCACACTTTGGGAGACTGAGGTGGGAGGATTGCTTGAGCTCAGGAATTTGAGAGAAGCCTGGGCAACATAGCAAGACCTCGTTTCTACAAAAAAAAAAAAAAAAAAATAGCTAGGCATGGTGGTGCATGCCTGTAATCCCAGCTATTTAGGAGGCTGAGGCGAAAGGATCGCCTGAGTCCAGGAGGTTGAGGCTGCCGTGAGCAACGATCGTGCCACTCACTCTAGCCTGGACGACAGAGTGAGACTCCTACTCAAAAGAAACAAACAGAAAAACCAACAGAATCAAGAGGAAATATTTTGCAAAAGGGAATTAGTCATGCAAAACAAAACCACAATGGGATACCACTTCACACCCACTGGGTTGGTTATAGCAATAAAAAAGGATGTTGAAAGGAGGCCAGAAGGTGGAACCCTTGTGCCGTACTGGTGGGAATGAAGTTGGTGTAGCCACTGTGGAAGACTGCTTCCCAATTCCTCAAAAAGCTAAACCCAGAGTTCCCAGGAGACCTAGCTATTTCACTCCTAGGTATAGACCCCAGAGAAGTGAACTGCAGAGATTCAAGCACGTACCTGAACGTTAATGCTCAAACATCTCTCATTCATAGTAGTTGAGAGACAGAAACAGCTCAAATGTTCTTCCACTGATGAACCAACACACACAATGTGGTCTCTTCATATTATGTGAAAGGGTGAAGTCAGACGGAGTAACTGAGTTTAAAAACAGCCATTTTTTTTGAGTCAGTCTCACTCTGTCATCCAGGCTGGAGTGCAGTGGCATGCTCACAGCCACTGCAGCCTCTATCTCCTGGGTTCAGGTGATCCTTCCACCTCAACCTTCCAAGTAGCTGGAACTACAGGTGCGCGCCACCATGCCCGGTTAATTTTTTGATTTATTGTAGAGATGAGGCCTTGCTATGCTGCCCAGGCTGGTCTCGAACCCATGGGTTCAGGCGATCCTTTCGCCTCTGCTTCCCCAAGTGCTGGGATGACAGTGAGCCATTGCACCTGGCCAAGAACAGTCATTTTAAGATTGTTTAAGCTTTGTCATACTTTGCTAGCTGTCTGTCCCGTTCCCCACTTCCTAATCATTAACCAAGGACAGAACCAGCTTTCTGAAGGTAGCTACTGATAATTGCTTTGCAGTTCCCAAGTATGTCTTGTACTGTCTGCTCCTCTATTCTAGGCATTTGTTTTCCTGCTATGTGAGACCGAGCTGTCGGAATTTATTGCAACCAGTCTTTCCTGACCACCCATCAGCCCACCAGAAGCTGAAGGTCCTGGAATCACAGGACTGATTTGCCCTGAGAACACCAAGAACACAGGACTGGTGTTATCAGTATGCAGGAATGCAACTGCCGGAGATTTTCTTTTTGCCCTGTCTCCTTGTTAAAACTTTAAAAGTCCTCCTTCCTCAACCCCTCACCACACTGCCTCTTAGCATCAGTCTCGTTCTCCCTTGAACGTGAATTGAACTCTTTTGCCTTTGTAATTCTTTGCTTTATTCCCACGGCACCAATTCACCTTGCCTCAGTTTACCTAACACCATCGAATATTATTCAGTTTCAAAAACAATGAAATTCTGAAACATGCTGCATGTTGGACAGACCTCAATAATGTTATGCTCGGTAAAAGACTCCAGACATAAATGGTCCCATATTGTTTATATGAAATATCAAGAATAGGTAAATATACTTTACCTCTTCTTTCCCAGAGAAAGTAGATTAGTGGTTGCCAGGGGCTGTAGGGGAAGGGAAATACTAAGTAACTCCTTAATGGGAACAGGGTGGAGGGAAGGACAAAAAATTGTCCCTCTATCCTTAGTTCTTAGCTGCACTAGATTCTTGTAACAAAAGAATTAGCAAGGGGAGTACCGACTCACGCCTGTAATCCCAGCACTTTGGGAGGCAGAGGCGAGAGGATCACATGAGCCCAGGAGTTTGAGACTAGCCTGGGTAACGTAGTGAGAGCTCATCTCTATCAAAAAGAATTTTAAAAAGATGTCTCCAGAGAAGAGTCTAAAGGTGTCTCTGTTGACCAACCTTTGTCCTTCCTGGTAGAAAGAGAAAGAGAACACCTTTGCACTTTTGTGTCCTGCTTTTAGGCACGTAGAGGGAGAGTAGAGAGCTTTTCCTGTGTTCATTTCTTGTCAATTGCCTTCAGCTCAAAATAATCTTCATGCCAAGGTCGCATATTCTGGAGTGGTGTATTCTGGTCTCCTACAAAGGTCACCTTTTGTAGTGATGAAAATAGATACCAACAAGAGGTGATGGCTGCACAAGTGAATGTACTAAATGCCTCTGAATTATGCATTTTAAGATGGTGAATTTCACGTTGTTATGCAAATTCTACCATAATAAAAAAACAAAAAGAGGAAAGGGTGAAAATTTGTATTTGATTTTTTTTTTTTTTTGAGTTGGAGTCTCACTATGTCTCCCAGGCTGGAGTGCAGTGGCACGCTCACAGCCACCACAGCCTCGACCTTCTAGGCTCAGGTGATCCTTCCATCTCAGCTTTCCAAGTAGCTGGAACTACAGGTGTGCGTCACCAAGCCCAGCTAATTTTTTGATGTATTGTAGAGACAAGATTCTCACAAAGTTGCCCATGCTGGTCTCAAACCCCCAGGCTCAGGCAATCCTCTCACCTTGGCCTCCCAAAATGCTGGGATTACAGGCTTGAGCCACCACACCCAGCTGATTTTTTAAAACAATACTTGCATACTGTGCAAAATTCAAAAACTACAAAATGTTTTATAAAGGTGAAGTTTTAATTTTTTCCAAGTCACCCAGGTGACGCTTTCTGAAGAAACTCCGGTACCAGATTCTTGCCTCTTCTTCTAGAACGATTCTATACATTTTCCTTTCTTCTTTTTTTTTTTTTGAGTCGGAGTCTCATTCTGTCACCCAGGTTGGAGTGTGGTGGCATGCTCACAGCCACTGTAACCTTGACCTGCTGGGCTCCGCTGATCCTTCTGCCTCAGCCTTCCAAGTAGCTGGAACTACAGGCGTGTGCTACTACGCCCGGCTAATTTTTAAATTTATGGTAGAGACAAGATTTTGCCAAGTTGCCCAGGCTGGTCTCGAACCCGCGGGCTCAGGCAATCCACTCGCCTCAGTTTCCAAAGTGCTGGGATTACAGGCTGAACCACCGAGCATGGCCTTCTTTTTTCTGTTTTGAGTCAGGATCTCACTCTGTTGCTCAGGCTGCTCAGGATCCTGGCCTCAGAGGGTCCTTCGGCCTTGACCTCCTGAGTAACTGAAACTACAGATACAAGCCACCATGCCTGGTTAATCTTTTGTAGAGACAAGGTCTCCCCAAGTTGCCCAGGCTGGTCTCGGACTCCTGGGATTCAACCCATCCTCCTGCTTCAACCTTCCAAAGTTCTGGAATTACAGACATGAATCATCACACCTGGACTGCATTTTCTTAACGTCTAAAGATGCCTTTCGTGATGTTACAACAGTCATACATGTTCACTACAGATAAGCAGACAATGCAGAAAAAGTGAAGCAGAAAAATTAAAAAGAAAAAAAAACCCTTCTTGAGTCACTACTAACAGGTTGGTGGTTTTGCTTGGAATATATTAAAATGGCCTCATTCTGTCGCCCAGGCTAGAGCACAGTGAGTGGCACCATCACAGCTCACCACAGCCTCGACCTCCCCATCTCAGGCGATCCTCCCGCCTCAGCCTCCCTACTAGCTGGGATTACAGGTGCACGCCACCATGACTGGTTTATTTTTTGATTTTTTGTAAAAACGAGACCTCACTGTGTTGTCCAGGCTGGTCTCGAACTCCTGGGCTCAAGCGATTCTCCCGCCTGGGCCTCCAGCAATATTTTTTGAGCGTGTGGGCAGTTGGTTAGCTTTGAGTGTGTGTGTGTGTGTGTGTGTGTGTGTGTGTGTGTTAGTCGGTCAAGCCGTCGTGGGGCAGAACGCGGGAAGCTCCGAGGACCACCGTGGGTCTGCAAGGCCCTAGCTGCACACTCGCGGAGGCCACAAGTTTGCAAGCCCAGCTCCCCGCCGCGGAGGACAAAGGGCCCGGCCGGGGACAAAGGGCCACGGCCGCGCCTGCGCAGAGCGCGCGCGGGCCTTCCGAGCGCTCCGGGGACGCGGCCCGGCCCCGCCCCCTGGCGTCGAGGTGACGTCACGCGGAGTTGCCATGGCGTCGCTGAGCGGCCTGGCGTCGGCGCTGGAGTCGTACACGGGTCGGGACCGCCTGGTGAGGCTGGGGCGGAGCGGGGCCGGGCGTCCCGGAGTTCGGCCAAAGCTGACAGGCGGGGAAACTGAGGCCAGAGAGGGGGCGGGGTCGCCCAGGATCCCCCATCGCAGAGGCCCTGCCCAGGCTAGACTCGAGCGCGGTCCCCTCGCGTTGGACATTGAGGTTGTTTCCGCCCATCCAACCTGGCTGGACATTGACATCCTGACCATGTTTGGACTTTTAGGATCTGACCAGGCCCCTGAAGTTAGTCCCTGCGTTTTCCCCACCCGTCTCACATGGCGATTTAGGATGTTTCAGGCCCCCCACCCCCTACTCCACAAGCAAGTTTCTACCAAATCTGTAGTCGGGCGTTGAGGCTGTTTCAGCCAATCAGGTCCCAGGGAGCCCACCGTGGCCACGCCCCTGCCGTCCCAGGCCCAGTAAAGTCCAACCAAATCCCCCGGAGTTGGTCATTTGGTTTGTTCCTGCCAATCCAGCCGGGCTGGTTATTTAACTACCGACCAGCTTCCCATGTTTGGACGTTTAGGATCTGACCAGGCCACTGTGATTGGTCCTTGGTTTTTCCTAAACTCTCAGATGGGGGTTTTAGGACATTCAGGATTCTCCCAGGGCTGGATAGTTTAGGCTCCAACCAAATCCCATATGACCGAGCATTCAGGGTTTTTTTAGTTTTGTTTTGAGTCAGAGCCTCACTCTGTCGCCCAGGCTAGCGTGCGGTGGCACAGTCACCGTCACCGTAGCCTCGACCTGCTGGGCTCAGGTGATCCTTGCCTTTTAACCTTCCGAGTAGCTGGAACTCAGGCGTGCGCCACCACGCCCGGGCTAATTTTTTGGTTTGTTGTAGAGACGAGATCTCGCCAAGTTGACCAGGCTGGTCTCGAACCCCTGGGCTCAGGCGATCCTCTCACCTCGGCCTCCCAAAGTGCTAGGATGAGGGGTGTGAGCCACTGTGCCCAGCAGAGCATTCAGGTTTTGACAAATCCTCCCTCCCCCCAAGTTGGATATGTAAATTTTGGTCTTTAGCCATTACAACCAGGCTGAAAAGGAACTACAAGTAAACACAGTATAGAAAACAACAGGACCAAGCAGTTTCTGAAAAGCGGATGAAATAAAGATATAGCCGGGCTTGGTGGCTCAGCTTGTAATCCCCGGCCTTTGGGAGGCTGAGGTGAGTGGATTGCCTGAGCC
>NW_007097990.1:148744-151205 GCF_000164805.1 Carlito syrichta | reverse complement strand
ACTCCAGTCTGGGCGACAGAGTGAGACTCCAACTCAAAAAAAAAAAAGAAAAAAGAAATGAAGATATGAGTGATGAAGATGACCTAGTTTACCGGACTCCAAATCGTCTATTGAGTCAGTGCATTCTCACGAAAGTAATTCAAGCAAATTATCATTTGCCCACTGGGTTGAGACCTGATCACCTGTGCCCAACCTTCAGCCCAGCCAAGGGCTTTGGTCCAGCCAGGTAGATCAAATTTGCCCTTCAAGCCGGGCTCAGTGGTTCAGCCTGTAATCCCTAGCTTGGGGAGGCTGAGGTGAGTGGATTGCCTGAGCCCGCAGGTTCGAGACCCACCTGGGCTACTTGGCGAGACCTCATCTCTACAATAAATCAAAAACTAGCTGGGTGTGGTAGCGCACGCCTGTAGTTCCAGCTACTTGGAAGGCTGAGGCTGAAGGATCACCTGAGCCCAGCAGGTCGAGGCTGCGGTGGCCGGGAGCAGCCACTGCACTCTAGTCTGAGCGACAGAATGAGACTCCAACTCAAAAAAAAAAAAAAATTTGCACTTTAGCCTCCACCTTCTGCCGGCTAGGAAAAGAAAGACCCAGAAGGTGGGAAATAAGGAGTTTTGTTTTGTTTTCTCTCTTCTTTCCTTTTAAAAAATTTTTATTTTAGTTGCCGTCTTGCCCAACCCTCCTTTTTTCTTTTTTTGAGTTGGAGTCAGTGGCACAATCATGGCTCACTGCAGTCTCGACCTCCTAGACTCAGACAGTCCTCCTGCCTCAGCTTCCTGAGTACCTGGGACTACTACAGGCGCATGCCACCATGCCTGGCTAATTTTTACATTTTTTTTGGAAAGGCGAGGTCTCGTTATGTTGCCCAGACTGGTCTTGAACTCCTGGGCTCTAGTGATCCTCCCGCCTTGGCCTCCCAAACTGCTGGTATTACAGGCATGAGCCACTGTGCCTGGCTAGGAGTTTCCGTCACACCTGTCTCCAAAGGCTGTGCCTCTTGGTGACATAAGCTCTCTTCACAGTTCCCTTGGACAGTGCTGCCATGCTTCTCCATTTATCCCACCTATGTTTTCAAACGTTCAACTTTATTTATTTATTTATTTATTTTGAGTTGGAGTCTCACTCTGACACCCAGACTGGAGTGCAGTGGCCGCTCCCGGCCACCACAGCCTTGACCCACTGGGCTCCGGCGATCCTTCCGCCTCAGCCTTCCAAGTAGCCGGAATTACAGACATGCGCTACCACGCCCGGCTGATTTTTTGATTTATTGTAGAGATGAGGTCTCGTTGCCCAGGCAGGTCTCGAACCCGCGGACTCAGGCAATCCACTCACCTCAGCTTCCCAAAGGCGCGGGATTGCAGGCTGAGCCACCGAGCCCGGCTAACGTTCAACTTTTATTGGAAGCCTGTGGGCTAGAATCTTCGCATACTCGGTCTCCAGTGGGGCCGATGCCAGGTTGGGGGTGATCCTGCTCAGTCCTGGAGAAGGGCAATGCTGACAGCTTCTGATTTCCTGCAGATCCGAACTCTGGGGTACTGCTGCCAGCTGGTCGGTGGGATCCTGGTCGAACAATGTCCTGCCAGGTCCGACGTGGGGACACGCCTGCTGGTGGTGTCCTCCCAGCTCAGCCACTGCAGGACCGTCCTGCGACTCTTTGATGACCTGGCTATGTTCATCTACACTAAGCACTATGGCCTGGGGGCAGAGGTAACAGGGGTTCTTGGAACTGCAGGGAGTGGGATGCAGATCTCACGAAGCCTGAGGCTATGGCCCCTGTGGGCACCTTGTTTTAAGAGACGGGATCTCACTCTGTCACCCAGGCTGGAGTGCAGTAGTGCAATCATAGCTTGCTGCAGTCTTTAATTCCTGGGCTCAGGTGATTCTCCTGCCTCAGCCTCCCGAGCATCTGAGAGACTACAAGCACATGCTACCACGCCCGATTAACTTTTTTCATTTTTTGTAGAGATGGAGTCTTGCTATGTTGCCCAGACTGGTTTCGAACTCCTGGCCTCAAGTGAGCCTCTCACGCAGGCCTTCCAAAGTGCTGGGATTACAGGCATGAGCTACTATGCACGGCTCATCAGTGGCCATTATCTAGTCTTGTCCCTGAGTGCTCTCTGTGTGGGCAGTAATTACTTTTTAAAATCTTACTTTCTTTTTTGAGCAAATCAGATGTTCTCTCTTTAAAACATTTAAAAATAGTGAACTTGTTCATACAGTCTAAAAGAGTGTATAATTTAAGAAAATTCCCTTTCCCAATCCCCCAGTTCTCCCCCTCAGAGGCCACCTGTAGTCAGCTTCTTCAACCTATTTTGTGAGATTCCCTGAACCTACACAGGCAAATACATTATTGTTCACATAAAGAATGCTTTTTTTTTTTTGAGTTGGAGTCTCACTCTGTCACCCAGACTGGAGTGCAGTGGCCGCTCCTGGCCACCGCAGCCTCGACCTGCTGGGCTCCGGCGAT
>NW_007097990.1:135333-148705 GCF_000164805.1 Carlito syrichta | reverse complement strand
GTAGAGATGAGGTCTCGCCAAGTTGCCCAGGCGGGTCTTGAACTCACGGGCTCAGGCAATTCATTCACCTCAGCCTCCTAAGGCGTGGGATTACAGACTGAGCCACCGAGCTCAGCTAAAGAGTGCTTTTTGTTGTTGTTTTGAGTCTGAGTCTTACTCTGTCACCCAGGCTGATGTGCGTCACGGTCACCACAGCCTCGACCTGGTGGGCACAGGCGATCCTTCCACTTCAGCCTTCCACGTAGCTGGAACTACAGGCACGTGCCACCATGCCCGGCTTATTTTTTGATTTATTGTAGAGACGAAGTCTAGCCAAGTTGCCCAGGCTGGTCTCGAACCACTGGGCTAAGGCATTCCTCTCGCCTCTACCTCCCAAAATGCTGGGATTACAGGCGTGAGCCATCATGCTGGCATGCTCCCAGCCACCACAGCCTCTGCCTGCTGTGCTCTGGTGATCCTTCCACCTCAGCCTTCCAAGTACCTGGAACTACAGGCACGTGCCACCATGGCTGGCTTATTTTTTGATTTATTGTGGAGATGAGGTTTAGCCAAGTTGCCCAGGCGGGTCTCGAACCCCTGGTCTCAAGAAATCCTCTCACCTCTGACTCCCAAAATGCTGGGATTACAGGCGTGAGCCACCATGCTGGCATGCTCACAGCTACCACAGGCTCTGCCTGCTGGGCTCAGGTGATCCTTCCGCCTCAGCTTCCCAAGTAGCTGGAACTACAGGTGTGAACCACCATGGCTGGCTTTTTTTTTTTTTTTTTTTTAATTGTAGAGACTAGTTCTCACCAAGGCTAGTCTCAAACCCCTGGATCCAGGCAGTCCTCTTGCTTTCACCTTCCAAAGTGCTGGGATTACAGGTGTGAGCCACCATGCCTGGCTAATAGTGCTTTTTCACTGAACAATACAGCTTGGAGATCATTTCCTATCAATCCATAAAGAGCTCCTTCTATGGCCACATAAGTACTCGGCTACACAGATGGACCGTGATTTATTCAACCAGTCCCCTGTCGATGGACATGTACAGGATTTCTAAGATTCTGCTGTTACAGCAGTCCTGCAGGGAGCTGCCTTGTTGCTGCAGCCTCCCACATGAGTGCTGGTCGAGCAATGGTCCTCTCCCATGGCCATCTTGCTGCCCGGGGGCTGGTCTCAGAGACTGTGTGGGTCAGTCCCTCTGAGCGCCTCCCAAGGGTCTCCCCCCAGGCCACCTGCTGCTTGCCTGCTGCTCCCCAGGCACCCATGGCCTGGTCATCCTCAACCACGAATGTATCTCTGGACCTTCTTCCTGTTTCAACACCCACTGCCCCTTCCTCTTGTTTGTCTGATTAGGACAGGCCTCTGGCACATCCCCGAGACTTCTCCCTCCTCCATCTCCTCTGTGGACGGTCCCAGGCAAGAGGTGGAGGGCTCTCTGCACCTTGTAAATCCCTCGGGCAGAACAAGAGCCCTTTTGTTGGGGTCTGGCATTCTGTGTGAATCTGGTAAATCTCCTGCCTCCCCGGAGTCTAGCCTACACCGGGCTGCTTCCTGGGAAACACGAGTGGAATGAGCACGCTGGGGCGGAGGGTCCCCTGTCTTCGGGGAGAGGGAAATGTGCCAGACTACACCAGAGGGTCCCAGGCAGATTGGGGGAGCTGGAGTTGCTGGCAGAAGGAAGAAGGGATCAGCGTCGCGAATGGGGGCAGGGAGAGGCTTCTTGGGGAGTCAGAGAGGAGGTGAAGCAGGCGAGAACCAGGAGGGCAAAGGTGGGAAAGGGCGAAAGTGCAGTCCCTGGCAAAGCTGCAGAGATTGCAGAGAAGTGCAGCAAGTGACTGGGAAGCCCCAGGCGCCTGGGCCCAGGGGCGGGGCGCCCGGATGCAGTCCCAGAATCCTGGCCTCAGAGCAGCAATCCTGCAGCCTCACTGGGCCTGCTTCGCTGACAGTGACCCCTCTAGGGTTAGAGGGAGGGGACGGGAGCCTTGCAGCGCTGGGCGTGTATAGGCCCGCAGGTCATGCTTTACCCCACTCTGTCTGGTCAGAGTTCTCTGCCAGCCGCCCTTCGGCTCCTCACTCAGGGTCCTGCACCAGAGGGGCTCGCCTGGGACCCCTGTGCAGGAACTGGAAGTCTTCTAGAAGAAGGACTGATGCAAGGGATCCCAACTTAGCTGCACATGGGCGGCCCCTGGGAACTTAATCCCAGTGCTGGGGCCCACCCCAGACTGAGTGAAACAGAATCCTTATGGCTGGTGTCTGGGCATGGGGTTTTGAAGCTCCCCAGGGAATTCCATGGCTCAGCCGAGTTGAGACCCCCTCAGTGGGCACTGTGCTACTGAGGCATGCAAATCAGACCTGTGTGAGACCCCAGCCCCAGTCTTTCTCCTGCAGTCCAGGGCACCAGACAGCCTGCCAGGCCTGGACATGGCCCAGGGACTGTGGTAGGGAGAAATCTCGCTGCCATGTGGCTTATCCACGGTCCTAAAATGGGCAGGGGGTAGCCCTGACCCTAGGCTGTCCCTGCCCCTGATCCTGCAGGAGGAGGATGTCCTTGTCCGCTGGATGTCTGTCCTGGGCAACATGGCCGACCAACTCTACTACCCCTGTGAGCACGTTGCCTGGGCCGCCGATGCCGGGATCATCCATGTGGACTCTTCCCGGTGGTGGACGCTGAGTACAGCCTTGTGGGGCCTCTCCCTGCTCCTGGGAGTCCTTAGGTAAGTGGCTTTGGCCTGAGGGAGGTGTTGGCCTGAGCTTCAGGCTGCAGTCACATGGGTCTTGTCTCTTGAGTTTTTCTCCTTTTGTGGCAATTTCTTTGTTGTTGAACTTGTCTCCCAAACTGCTGTAACAAATGACTGTGAACCTGGCAGCTTTCGACAACACAGATTTATTATCTTACAGTTCTAAAGGTCAAAAGTCTGCAATGGTTCTCACTGGGCTAACATCAGGTTGTCCTCAGGGCTGGTTCCTTCTGGCTCTCAGAGAGAATCCAATTACCTTGGCTTTTCCAGCTTCTGGAGGCTGCCTGCCTTCCTTGGCTTGTGGCCCCTTCCTCCGTCTTCCAAGATATCTAATTTTATGGGACCACATGATCCATGGTCCTCTGACTCTCACCTCCCTGCCTCCCCCCGCTTTTTTTTTTGAGTCGGGGTCTTACTGTCACCCAGGCTGGAGAGCAGTGATACAATCATGGCTCACTGCAGCCTCAATCTTCTGGGCTCAGGCAGTCCTTCTGCCTCTGCTTCCGAAGTAGCTGGAACCGAAGTAGCTGGAAACACAGTAGCACAGCTGCATGCTACTACACCTGGCTAATCTTTTGATTTTTGTAGAGGCAAAGTCTTGCTGTGTTGCCCAGGCTGGTCTGGAACTCCTGGGCTCAAGCAGTCCTCCTGCCTCAGCCTCCCAAAGTGTTAGAATTACAGGTGTGAGCCACAGTGCCCAGTGTGCTTCCCTCTTTTAAGGACCCTTGTGATGACATCAGGACCATCCCAATCATTCAGGATCCTCTCCCATCTCAGGGTCCTTGGCTGCCTTTACCCGGTCCCCAAATCCTGCAGTCAGCTGCCACCCCAAAGAAACAGCCAGCAGTTTTGGGGCTGGCTTTGTGCTCCTGAAAACTGTAGTTGTTAGAACTTGACAATAATGGTTTCCTCCCAAACATTTTTGTCTTTGCAAATTTGCTGATTCAGAATCTCATGCCCCACAAAACACAAGGAGGAACAGAGTCCCCCAAACCCTATGTTTTAGTGGCAATGAAGGCCTCTCAGGGCCCGGGAGTGAGGCGTGGCTGCCCCTAACCTCAGGAAAGGCTGCACTTCCTTGGTCCCAGGCAGCATCCTTGTCTGCTATGACTTTCCCCAGTGACATTTTCATTTTACCCCAATACAGATGCCCTAATTATATGTATATTGTAGACAATCTGAAAAATGGATAAGTCTCAGAGCAGAGGATTCAAATCACCCACCACCCAAACCAGAGGCCCCACCCAGGTTAGACTTTGGGGCCTCTTTTCTACCCTTTCGAGTTGGATTCTCTTAGGCTGGAGTGCAGTGGCATGATCACGGTTACTGCAGCCTCAAACTGCTGGACTCAGGTGATCATTCCACCTCAGCCTTCCGAGTAGCTGGGACTACAGGCGTCCACACCCATGCCCAGCTAATTTTTTGATTTTTTTTTGGTAGAGATGAGGTCTTGCTATGTTGCCCAGGCTGGTCTTGAACTCCAGGGTTAAAGCGTTCCTCCCACCTCAGCCTCCCAAAGTGCTGGGATTATAGGTGTGAGCCACTGTGCCTCGCCTAGACTTTATTTTTTAGACTTTAAGTTCCCAGGGAACCTACAAGTTCAGAGAGCTCCCACGCATCCCCTGTTCTCCCCCTCGCCCCGCCTTACAAGTCTCCACAGAAGGGGTTACGATCGATTAATTTCCATGGACACATCTTCATCACCCCAAGTCCGCAGTTCACTTGAGTGGTCACTCTTGGGGTTGTACATTCCATGGGTTTGAACAGGCATATAATGATATGTCTGCCATGACAGTATCACACAGAGTAGTTTCACTGTCTTTCAGTGCACCTCCTACTATTCTATGCATTTTTATATTTATTTTATTTTGAGTCGGAGTCTCACTCTGCTGCCCACACTGGAGTGCAGTGTCATGTTCACTGCCACCACAGCCTCAACCTGCTAGGCTCAGGTGATCCTTCTGCCACAGCCTTCCAACTAGCTGGAACCACAGGTGTGAGCCATCACGCCCGGCTAATTTTTTTTTGGAGTTGGAGTCTCACTCTATTGCCCAGGCTACAGTGTAGTGGCATGCTCACCACCACCCTAGCCTTGACTGCTGGGCTCAGGTGAAACTTCCACTTCAGCCTTCCAAGTAGCTGGAACTACAGGCGCATGCTACCATGCCCGGCTAATTTTTTAAAAAATTTATTGCGGAGATGAGGTCTCACCAAGTTGCCCAGGCTGGTCTTGAACCCCCAGGCTCAGGTAATCCTCTCGCCTTGGCCTCCCAAAGTGCTGGGATTACAGGCCGAGCCACCACTCCTGGCCCTAATTTTTTAATTTATTGTAGAGATGTGGTCTCACCAAGTGGCCCATGGCTGGTCTCCAACCTGTGGGCCCAGGCAATCCTCTCACCTCTGCCTCCCAAAGTGCTGGGATTACAGGCATAAGCCACTGCGCCTGGCTTATTTATTTGCTTTTAGTCGTGGTCTCATTCTGTTGCCCAGGCTGGAGTGCAGTGGCACAATCATGGCTCGCCACAGCCTCGACCTCTTGGGTTCAGGTGATCTTTTCTCCTCAGCCTCCTGAGTAGCTGGGATTACAGACACCCAGTTTTTTGATTTTTGCTGAGACTATGTTGTCCAGGTTGGTCTTGAACTCCTGGGCTCAAGCGATCCTCCCGCCTCAACTTTCCAGTGTGCTGGGATTACTGGCATGAGTCACTCTGCCTGGTTTAGATCATGCAGTTTTCCATCATTTCTTTGGATCTGGCGTGAGCAGGGGTGAGAGCAGGTCTGAGTGGTCTGTCCTCAAGGGCTTAGGTGTCAGAACATCCCCTGGGAGGTTAAAGGGGACACCTGGGCCTGGCGCTCAGAGCTTCTGATTCTGACGGTCTGCGGGGTCAGAAGTGGGAGTTTTGCCCTAGTCCCCCATAGGACTACCATACTACGGGCACTGCCCTGTGTCCTGTGCCCTGGGGAGGTATGTGGTGGCCAGGGGAGGTGCAGGTGCCTGGTGAGGCCAGGGAGGCCGGGAGTTCCGTGCTCAGCCCGAGTCACCAGGGAGCAAGGGAGACAGCCCACTGGGCTACAGACACCAGCCCTGGAGACTCAAAGGGGGCTTCTAGACTCACCTCAGACAGGTCCGGCCAGTGCCCAGGTGGTCCGTGTGACGGGGGAGAGGCATGGCGCCCATTTTCCACATGTAGCAGGCGAGGTGGCCAGAGGGGAAGCAGTGTCCCCAGGGCAGGGAGAGGGCTGGTCACTTGCTGGAGACTCAGCCGTCTTTGCAAGGGTCCTGCGGGTGCCACCAGAGACCTAACCAGCATGCTCCGCCCATGGGCTCTGGTGTTGCAGGTCCCTGCGGGTGCTGCTGAGGCTGAGACGGACGCTACGGAGCCCTACGGTGGCCTTCACCAGGTACGACACCTGGCAACCACCCAGAGCATGGCCACCCAACCACAAGCATGGGCTCCCGGTTCAGAGCCATTTCCATGATCAGCCCACCCTGCGCAGCCCCTGCTGGCGTCTGTGGTATGCAGGTCACAGGACCTCACCGCGGCCTCTGGGTGGGTGGTGGCACCTTGTACACGTGGGGAAACTGAGGCTGCCTCCAGGGCTGCGCCCCCAGAAGGGAGCCTGATCCGTCAGTTTCCTGAGGACAATGGCCACTGTCATGGCAGCATCCTGTGAAAGTAAAGCTGGGCCCGGCTTGGAGCCTGCCTGCCCAGCAGCCCATCTCCAGAGGTGCGAACTTGAGGCCTAGGTGCCTGGCCCATGCCCTGTTGGTGCTGGGGGCGTGAGGGGTCACAGTCCCCGAGGGGGTCAGGGTGGCCACGTGGGCCCTGCCGGTTCATGGGGGACTTCAAGGGCAGGCATGACCCTGAACAGCCCCTCTCTGCCCCGCAGCCGGCTGCCCCGGAGCAAGCGGAGGGCCATCGAGGCGCAGATGCAGTCGGAAGTGCTGACGCTCCTTAGCAACCTGGCCGACCTGGCCAATGCTGTGCACTGGCTGCCCCCGGGCGTCCTGTGGGCCGGCCGCTTTCCCCCGTGGCTGGTGGGCCTCATGGGCACTGTCTCCTCCGTCCTCAGCATGTACCAGGCGGCCCAGGCCAGCAGCCAGGCCGACGCTGCCACCCCCTGACACAGCCACGGCCCACAAAGGGCACCTTCCCACCAGGCAGAGTCGCCCCTCCTTTGAGTCACCTGTGCCCACGGGTGGGCTGGAAGGGCTGGGCAGGGTCCCCCAGGGCCAGCCTGGGTCTCAGTGGGGGAGGCATCTCTCAGCGCCACAGGGGAGGACCCCGGGGCTCTCGAGCCCTGAAGAGGCCTGGAGGCCGACCTGGGTCAAGGCAGAGCCTCCATCCACCATCCTGGGTCTCAGGTCCAAATAAAGGCCAACAGGAGGGCGTACGTTGTACTTTGGGAAAGCTGGAATGAGGGTGAATTAAACGCTGGTACGGGTGGCAGGCTCCGTGTGAGTTCATTACACTGCTGGCTCCTGGCCCCTTGCCATCTGACACCTGCAGGCCCACGCTGGCCAGGCTCGCTCACACCGGCAGACAGTCGCCTCAGAAACCACGCTGCCCAGTCTGCAGTTGGGGATGCCCTTCACCTGGTGGGTCCTCCCAACTGAGTGGACACTGCTTGCTGCTGAGTGGCCTCTAGCCATTGAGGGCTGATCTCCACTCTCCCTAGTTCTTGGCACACCACTGGAGGTCTGCCACCTGAGGGGGGTGCTTACCCCCGCCTCACGCTACGTGCGCCCCAGAACCAGGACCGCTGTGAGCACGTCATGGGCACCATGCTGGGGCTGGGCCATGCACGTCAACATCGCTAAAACACTTGAGGCTCCTGCCTCAAGGATGCAGGAGGATGGACTCTGCTGAGGGCTAAGGCTGTGTGTGTGTGGCCTTAGGCAGGTGTCAGCAGACTGCCTGGCCCAGGAAGACCCAACACAACAGGTGGTGTTATGCCCTTGAGCCTCACACTACAGGAAATGCACTGTGTATTAATTTTAATTTTAGGCCAGGCTCGGTGGCTCAGGTTGTAATCCCAGCACTTTGGAGGGCCAAGGCAAGTGGATTGTCTGACCCCGTGGGTTCGAGACCCGCCTGGGCAACTTGACGAGATCTCATCTCTACAATAAATAAAAAAAATTAGCTGGGTGTGGTAGTGCACACCTGTAGTTCCGGCTACTTGGAAGGCTGAGGCAGAAGGATCGGCGGAGCCCAGCGGGTCGAGGCTGCGGTGGCTGGGAGTGTGCCACTGCACTCCAGGCTGGGTGACAGTGACTCCAACTCAAAAAAAAAAAAAAAAAATTCCCCAACTTGCTCATGGAAGGTATGCAGTTCTGTGGTTTTCAGTATATTCAGGAGCATCTTCATCACCCCAGAAAGACCCTGCACCCCTTAGTCATAAGCCCCCTTGCTCCCCCAGGCTTGGCGACCACTTTCTGTCTCTATAGATGTGCCTGTTCTGATCCAGTGGTCTTCAGCCTTTCAGGGGCTGGGAACGGACCCTTTTGAGACCTCCTTAAGGACCATGGGCCCTTTTTGTAGGACATTGCATTTCAGGTGTCCCCAGAGCTCCCAGGGGCCCGTGAGGTGTGCTGAGGGAGGCTGGGAGCATCCCGGAGAAGCGGTCGGCCAGGTGGAGTCAGGGGGCTGCTGGGGGGGGGGGTGCTCAGCAGGGTCCAGACCAGAAAAGGGCAATCCAAGGCCCCCCACCGACAGGTCGGCACCCTGGCTTGCTGGCCAGGCAGGGCAGCAGGCCTGGCTTTCTCAGCCGGCCACCTCCCACCTCCTGCCCTTTCTGGATGGATCCATGCCCTCACAGCCCCTGCCTGCCCCTCCTGCAACCCAGGGTCTCCCACAGCCGGCCCCTAACCCAGAGGCATGAATCCAGTGGGCACCACGACATGTGAAGACAGGTGTGCATCTCTCTGTAATGAGGGTCCTCGCTTCCATCAGCTGCCCATGGGGGTCTTTGACCCTAACTCCACTTAAGACACTACCACCTGCACTTGCTCAGTGTGTTTGGGGGCAGGAGAGAATGAGAGACAGAGGCAGAGACGGCCAGACAGAGACAGGGAGGCAGACAGGCAGAGAGAGAGAGAGAAAGAGAGGGAAAGAATGAGTAAGAGAGAAAGATAAGAGAGGAGAGAGAGAACGAGAGGAGAGAGGGAAACAGAGGGAATGTGAGAAAGAGGAGCCTTCAATGTCCACTGTCGGGAACTGGATCAGCATGCTGCAAACTTGGGCCCACCCACCCAGCGATGGAAAGGAACACGCTGATGTGCCAACACAGTGAACCCAAAGAACGCTACGCTGAGTGGACAATGCCAGGCATAGGACGCCAGACACCCACCACGGGATACCATGTTCTAGAACAAGCACCATCAAGCCGAAGTGATGGGAAGCAGGTCAATGGATGCCCCTGTGGGGGAGGGCCAGGAGGGAAAGCTCTGGGGGGAAGCGTTCTAGATCTTGATGGGGTGAGGGTTACCTAGCACATCCCGGTCAGAACCTATCTGACTAAGCTTAAGAGCTGTGCATTCTGCTACTTTTTTTTGAGTTGGGGTCTTACTCTGTCACCCAGGCTGGAGTGATTCTTTTGCCTCAGGCTTTCGAGTAGCTGGGACTACAGGTGTATGCCACTGGGCCCAGCTAATTTTTTATGTTTTTGAAGGGATGAGGTCTTGCTATGTTGCCCGGGCTGATCTCAAACTCCTGGCTTCAAGTGACCCTTCTGCCTTGGCCTCCCCAAGAGCTAGGATTATAGAGGTGTGAGCCACAGTACTGGACCTGATGCATGTTAATGACGCCTCAATCAGAAAAGGGAGCAAATCAGCTTGCACGGTGTCTCCCGACGCCCCGGGCAATCCTGCCACATGGAGCCACACAGGACACACCCTCACCCCTCTGGACCCCACCAGCAGTGCAGGTGTTAAAGGGCGTTTTTTTTTGTTTTTGAGTTGGAGTCTCACTCTGTCACCCAGATTGGAGTGCAGTGGCCGCTCCCCGCCACTGCAGCCCCGACCTGCTGGGCTCCGGCGATCCTTCCGCCTCAGCCTTCCAAGTAGCTGGAACTACAGGTGCGTGCTCCCACAACCAGCTAATTTTTTTGATTTATTGTAGAGATGAGGTCTCGAACCCGCGGGCTCAGGCAATCCACTCACTTCAGCCTCCCAAAGACACGGGATTACAGGCTGAGCCACCGAGCCTGGCTTTGTTTTTTTGTTTTTAAAGCGGCAGGGTCACACTCTGTCACCCAGGCTGGAGTGCGGTGGCACAATCACGGCTCACCGCAGCCTTGACTTCCTGGGCTCAAGCAATCCTTCCACTTCAGCCTCCCATGAGCCACCGCGTCCGGCCCTAGTCAATTATTGATAGGAAATCCTCTTTGTTCATAAAGTGTCGTTTCTGTCTCCTCATTGGACCAGACTTGGGCAAGGTGGAAATGATGACTTAGCACTCATAGCCAAGCTAGCCTCTCACGCCAAACAGAGGAACTGAAAGTTACCCTCTCAGTAATTATTTTGTTCTTAAAAAATTTTTCTTGCCTGGGTGTGTTAGCTCATGCTTGTTAATCCTAGCACTTTGGGAGGCCGAGGCAGGAGAGCAGCTTGAGCCCAGGAGTTCAAGAGCAGCCTGAGCAACATAGTGAGACCTTGTCTCTACAGAAAAATCAGAAAATCAGCTGGGCATGGTACAGGTGTATATCTGTAGTCCCAGCTACTTGGGAGGCTGAGGCAGGAGGATCCCAAGCCCAGGAGTTCAAGGCTGCAGTGAGCCATGATTGTGCTGCTGCACTCCAGCCTGGGCAACAGAGTGAGACCTCAACTCACTTAACAATTTTCTTTTTTTTTTTCTTCTTTAAAGCCCCTCCATTTTAGGATTGGTGGTTATTTTGGATTAAAAAAAAAAAAGAAGGCGGGTGTGGTAGCTCATGCCTGTTACTGTAGCACCTTGGGAAGCCAAGATGGGAGGACCATTAAGCCTAGGAGTTTGAGATCAGCCTGGTCAACAAAGTGAGACCTCATCTCTACAAAAAAGAAAAAGAAAAAGAAACATCAGCAAAGCTGGGCTCTGGAGGCTTCACAAGTCTGCATATCAGCAGTGGGCAACCCCCTCTGCCAGCCTTCAATGCCCCCCGCTGTGAGGTCACACCCCTCCCCTGGGGCCAGCAGCTCAAGCTCCTCTGGGGTGAAGAAAGTGAATCTCTGGGGGCTGGATCTGAAAGGACCAGTGTTCAAGCAATAGGAAGGAGACACCATGTATGGCCATTGGGGCCCACAATCCTCCAGGGCTCTGATGATGGCGAGGGGGGTGGTCTGCGCTGCTCAAGAAGCTTCACAGACTCCCCGTCTGGTAAAGGGAGGCCTGGGCGCTGCAGGGAGCTCCCGCCAGCACCTGCTGCTCCTGCAGACGCCTGGGCAGGAGACTCTTCTGAAAAAGCCCAAGAACGCCCATGTGCCACAGCTCATCTCAGACACGTTTATTGCTAGACTCGGGTCTTCCGTTCTAAGGCGGCTCTGAAATGCCCACGGTAAGGGGATGTCACCATCACTGAAGACAGAAGCAGCAGGTGGACTACGATCGTGGGCACCACTGATGCGGACACGCACAGATCCCACAAGACACGGACACTTGCTCGACCATCAGCTGGACAAGGAACATCGAGTCCACCCAGAAGTGATCAAGGGGGACTGGGGAGAGTAGGACCGACCTGTGATGCTGCCCTGCTGTGTGGCATCACCGAGACCCTTGGCCGTGTGGTGGGGGCGTGCCGATTCCCACCACGTGGCCGAGAGAATTTCCTTGAGTCTCTCCTGGTTCAAGGAATTGGGGCATCTCGGAGGGCTGGACCAGAGTGCAGGCGAAGACTGGGAGACTGCACGGCGTGGGGGTCGGGAATGTTCTCTCCAGATAGCACAGGGACATACAGTCAGCTTTTCTAAAGTGCTCCAATACTTCTCAGTATAAAAATACAAAACACTGATTATAAACATGGCACAGATGAGATTTGACGGGGGTGAGGATGCCAGGGCCACAAGGTCGAGGGTGCTGCTGATGGCAGAGGACCAGGTGGGTGAAGTCGAGGTCCTTGGAGGGGCTGAAGTCACCCCGGGGCCTTGGCTGGGGCGGCGGTGTCCGGACTCCTTCCTGGTGTGTACCTGCTCCTGCCCTATCCCCTGCCGAGCCCACAGCACCAAGCAGGTGCCTGGGCCATGGGGGCCTGTGCTGCTGCTGGTGGGAGCAGTTCCTGCAAAGCACCCCCTACTGTGTCGGGCATCACAGGGGCATTCTGCTGGTGCACTGGTAAAGGCCGGTTCCTGGCTATGGTTACCCAGGGTGTGGGGTTCACATCTTGCCACCCATGCTTCAGGGGGCTGGAAAGGCGCCTCGCCCCCACGCCAGGCAGCAGGCTCGAGCCTGGCCACAGCTGAACATGTATCTAACCACCTTTGGACGTCCCCATACACTTGACGCCACCCCCAATGCCCCCAGCCCATTCCTCCAGGGGAAGTGGCCATGAGCCATGATGGGTCCCTGAGGTGAGGTGCCCACACGGTGGGCGCATGTCTCCTCACTGGAATGTCTTCCGGCATCTCCTCCTGATGCTCCAAGGTGCGGTGCCCTCCACTAGCCTGGGACTTCCTCCCGGCAGCTCTGGATGCCAGTTCATTTCCTGGGGGCTGAGGACTTCTGCCTGGGGGCCATACCCAGCACACGTGGAATGGTGGGTGCCCGCTGGCAGCAGAGTTTGGGAACCAGCAGGTTTTAAAACCAATGCCAAGTTAAAAAGCAGTCAAGGTCAGTCCCTTTCTTGATAAGCTTCTGAACTCACAGAACCCTCCTGGAGCCCACTGGCAATCCCTGGCTGGCTCCGCCCTGTGCTGGCTCACTCAGGCCCTGAGGTTCGCAGGGAACCTGCAGGGGTCTCTGCTTTGGAAGTGGATTCTGCCTGACTGTGGGGACAAGCACAGTTGGTACCCTACCCGCTCACTCCAGCATCTCCCAGTGGTCCTGCTCAGAACCAGGTCTGTCCTGCCCTGGGCTCCCTGCCTGGCAGACACAGCCTGGAGTGGCCCTCCCACCATCCAGGCATGGTGCTGTGGCTTCACACAGCTCCCTGGTTTAGCTCTGGTTCAACCTTCCATTAGAAACTTTCCTTTTTGAAAAAAAAAGAAGAGGTTAGAAAGTGACTCCGGCACCGCCTCAGTCCTACAGAAAGAGCCGAACCAAAGCACCAGCAGGCCAGCCCAGCCCCGTGGTCATCAGTGGTTGGCTCGGGAAGGGAGAGGGACAGCTGGGCGGGCACAGTGACCCCACGGGGGATCCCAGAGAGTATGGAGCGTGGACGGGGCAGGGAGGGGTCTGCACCTCGAGCTACGGCCCTCTTAGAAGAAGATGACATCCTCCTTGGTAGCTTCCTCCTTGGTGGCGAGTGGTGTGGCCGGCAGCAGAGAGGGGGACACAGGTGGGAAGGACAGGCCCCCTGCCTTGAGGGAGAAGCCCTCAGGAGGGCCATCAGCTGGGGCTGGACTTGGGATGGGGAAGCAGGTGTCTGGAACAGAGAGGGGAGTCGGGCTGTCAAGAGCTGCTGGGTGTTGCAGTGTTCCTGCTGCCTTGGGGGCTGGGCTCACCTGGCGGGGCTGGAGGCTC
>NW_007097990.1:126848-135260 GCF_000164805.1 Carlito syrichta | reverse complement strand
GGCTCACCTGGGGAGGCTGTGGGGCTCACCTGCGGGAGGCCCACCGGGGGGTGCCGTAGGGCTGTGGCTGCCGAGCAGGACAGGGCTCAGGGAGCGGCGGTTCCGTGAGATACTCTCATCCTTCCCCACGCGCTTGTTGAGTAGCAACTGCTGCTTCAGGTCAAAAGACGCTGGAAGAGAAGGTGCCAGCTGTGCTGCAGGCACCTGAGCTGTCCTGTCTCTGGGGCCACCCCAGTCCATCACTTCCCACAGGCAGTGCCTGACCCCAGGCCCGGGCCCCGCCCAGGCCCCGGAACACAGACACAGGAGGACGGCCTCCACCCTCGGCAATGGGCGATCCCTGCATGAACTCCACATCTGGATGAGGAGGGCCAGGCTCCTGGAGACCCCTTGCCGTGACCTCAGCCCCAGCAGCCACAGGGCACAGCCCTGCTCCTCAGAGACATTCTAGAATATTCCTGCTGTCACCCAGGGAGGTGTCTCTCAGAGGGCGAGCTGGATCCCTGCCCCAGAGAAGCCCTTGGATTTAGTTCATGGGTGACACTTGCTGAAGGTACCTGGGGCAGGCAACTGGGCTTCTCTGGGCCTCAGTGTCCCCCTCCGTGGAGCAAGGACCCCCAGGCATGGCCCCCACACCCATCCTGGCCCCCTCTCTGCTGGTCCTAAGGGACCCTTGTCCCTATCTCACTGTTTGATGTCTGAGGCAGGAAGAGGGCACAGGGTTGACCATTCCAGTTTTGCTTCCGGAGACCCAAGACCTCCACGTGGAGGGCTTCAGGTCGAAACACAACGCTACCGTCAGGCCAGAGGATGGCACGGCATCCCACGGCTGAACCTCCCCAGTCAGGGTGGAGGGACCGGGCTCACCTGAGCTCTCCCAGCGCTGGGAGCCTCTGCTCTTGCCTTTGTCTTTGCTGCCCTTGGTGGAGGCAGCCAGCTTGGTGGGGATCTGCTGCTGCACGGCTGCCTGCCGCTGAAACTGGTTGGTGGTGCTGAGCAGCTGGATGGGCACGTCACTCTTGGCCAGCCGGCCCTCGCCCAGGGCACTGTCCCGACGGGCCACCTCGGGGCGCTCAGCGTACTCAGGTCCGGCTCCAGACAGCAGCACGCTCACCCGCGGCCCCTCCAGCCCTTCGCCGTTGAAGCTGAGAGGGTGGCTTGGGGGCTGCACCTGGAAGGGAGACAGTAGATGTGTCCCAACGCCGCAGTTCCTGCTGGGTGGCCTCTTGAGTGCCCCCAAGGTCACACCAAAGGGAGACTTGTGGCCTCTCCTGCCAGGAGGGCCCATTCTGGATAGAGCTGCCTCACATCTGCTCAGATGTTCACATCTGCTCACACAACCCATGGATTTACTTTTTTATTTCTTAAAGTCGGGGTCTTGCTCTGTTGCCCAGGCTGTAGTGGAGTGGTGCAATCATAGCTCACTATAGCCTTGAACTCCTGGGCTCAAGTGATCTTCCCACCTTAGCCTCCTGAGCAGCTGGGACTACAGGTGCACACCACCATGTGCGGCTAACTTTAAAATATTTTGTAGAGATGGTGTCTCATTCTATTGTCCACGCTGGTCTTCAACTCCTGACCTCAGATGATCCTCCTGCCTCAGCCACTCAAAGTGCTGGCATAACAGGCATGAACCACGGTGCCAGGATTTAGTTTACATATTTTTAGAGACAGGTCCTCACTATGGTGCCCAGACTAGTCTCAAACGATTCTCCTGCCTCAGCCTCCCGAGGAGCTGGGACTACAGGCAGGAGCCAAAACACAGGGCCTCATCGCTTTTTGTTTTTAAAGAAGTTTCCAGTATTTCTCGAGTGCCCTGTGCCACAGCGCCGGTGAGCGTTCAGCCACCAGCTGTAAAAAAGGTTCCGTTTTGCAGCACGTGGTGTCGATGCCACCTCACCCTGTCCTTTCTAAACTCACACACGCGCACTCACAAGTTCCCCGTAGGCCCGCTCGCGGTCCTACGCCCACTTGCGCTCAGTTCCACGCAGGCTCACTCACGGTCCCGTGCATGTGCGCGCCCACAGCCCCACGCGGGCGCGCTCAAGGCCTTAGGCGCGCACTCACCCAGTCCCACGCAGGCGCGCTCAGTCTCACGCACGCGCACAGCCCGCGGTGCTCACCTCCAGCGCGTCTGGCGACAGTGCCCCGGGCGCCGTGTTCTGCTTCTTGAGGCGGCGCAGCAGCTCCAGGCGCTCGCGCTCGCGCTCCCAGCGCTGCTGTTCCTGGCGCAGCTGGCTCTGCAGCTTCTCCATGCCCGCGCGCTCCTCCCGCTGTTTCTCGAAGTTGCGCTGCCGCTCCTGCTCCAGCAGCAGGTTCCCGCGCGTCGACTGCAGCCGGAACTGCTTCTCCCGCTCCTGCATGGCCGCCCGCTGTGTCTCCACGTAGCTGTCCTGCTGGGCGATGACCGCCTGCAGGCCGGCCGGGCGGTGAGAGCCATGCCTGGGCCTGCCGACCAGGGAAGGGGGCGCGTAGCAGGTCCCGACCCCATCCCTACCTGGAGGCGCAGGAGCAGCCCTGACAGCTTCTGGATCTGCTGGATGAGCTGCGGGAGGAGGGAAAGATGCGGCTCTTGCCAAGGTTGGCACATGCATGCCCGCCCAGGGAGATGGGCAGGGTGCGCCTACCTCCGACTCCAGGATGGTGGGCAGACGGGGGCCAGACTCCACGCTGGGTGCTTCCACCTGAGAAGAGGACAGCGTGAAGCTGTAGAGAACATCCGAGGACCATCCAGCAAGTCCCAGCCAGCTTATCGACAAGGCATCCCCTTGGCTTGGGTGACAGGAAGGACCCAGGGCCGGGCTACCCGTGGGGGGACAGCCCCTGCTGGTGTTTTGACTTGTACCAACCCGGGTGTCTGGAAGACGAGGGGTGGGGCGGCCCGGGAAGTAGGGTGTGCTTGGATGTGAAGGCCGGGTGCCAGACCCTGCCTTGAGGCAAGTCCAAGGCCTCAGAGCAGGTCAGAGGCCTTGGCTTCTGACCCCTCCCTCGGCAGGGCAGGGTGGGTGATTGGCCTTCTGAGTTAAGGGGAGGGAACAGCCAGGGAGTCTCTGGCATCCAGTAGGCATTACCATACCTGTATGAGTGAGGCCTGTGGGCCCTGTATGGGCTTCCCTGCCTGCTAATTACTCCGCAGTGAGTGCTCTGGCCCATCCCCTTCAGAGCCTCCCTCCTAGGACTTCCCAGGGCTGCAGGAGGAAATCACTTGCTGACACATTGACCTGGGCTGAGACACTATTGTTGCCATAAAACAGAGCAGCAGCTGGTGATGTCCATCACAGGACAGAGAAATCAGCCCCAACAGAAGCTGTTCACAGTTGCTAATAATTACAACTCAGGGCTGGGTGCAGCAGTTCATGCCTGTTATCCCAGCACTTTAGGAGGCTGAGGCAGGAGGACCGCTTGAGCCCAGGAATTCCAGACCAGTTTGGACAATGTAGCAAGATCCCATCTCTATAAAAAATTTTAAAAAGTAGCTGCGCACAGTGGCTCATGCCTTTAATTCCAGTGCTTTGGGAGACTGAGGTGGGAAGATTGCTTGAGCCCAGGAGTTCGAGACCCCATCTCTATAAAAAATAAAAAGTTAGCCTGGTATGGTGGTGTGCACGGTAGTCCTAGCTACTGGGAAGGTTGAGGCGGGAGGATTTCCTGAGCCCAGGAGGTCAAGTCTGCAGTGAGCCATGATTATGTCAAAGCACTCCAGCCTGGGTGACAGAGTAAGACCTTAACTCAAAAAATAAATAAAAGTAACTATGACTTGGACTGATGCTACTCAGAGAATGGATACCCCAAGGAAGCCACTTCCCACCTGCAGTGATTCCTCAGAGCTCCCAGGAATGTCGTTGTCACTGAGCTTCAAGTCCAAGCTGTCTGTGGGACCTCGCCAATCTTGGGGCCTGGGGTCATTGCCGCAGATTTTCTTCTTGAAACTGCCATCTGAGAATCGCAAGCCAGGAGTGTGAGGACCCTGCAGATCTCATGGAGGGCTGGGACCCTCCTCTTCAACTCCCAGCCACACCCAGGTAGGAAATCCAGGCTGGGCCACCACCGCCTACAGACCTGAGCCCAAACAGTGGCATTTGCAGCCCTGGGATCAGCCTGAGAGGGGTGGCTGGCCTGGGTGCTGCTGTCAGAACATGACCGACAACACTCAGGGGACTACACGACATTCCAAGAAGCCACCCCGCCGCGGGTCTGCCACAGCTTACTCTTGCTGGGGCTGTTGGTGCTGTCGTAGCCTCCAAAGGTCTCGGCCCTCCGGGGCAGGCCTGCAGAGCCTCCTCCATCCTCCGCCTGGCCGTCAGCACTGCCCAGCCGCCTGCAGATCAGGCCCTGGATGTCCTCGACTGTGGAGGAAAGGGGAGGGGATGGGATGGGCAGGTCAGCCCGTGGACACATGCTGGGGGTGTCAGAGTGGCAGGGCAGCCAGACCCGGATGGGCTGAGGGACTTGAGGGGTAGTGGCCCCCCGGGTCCCCATGGTCTGTTTCTGTGCACTCTCTTATTCAAATACAGAGCAGGCCAGCTGATGTCTGAGAGGCTGGAGCAGTGGGGCAGCTGCCAGGGAGGGTGGTGCAGACTCCACACATGCTCCCTCTCTGGATGCGGCCCTGCCCTGGGGCCAGGGGTGGCCACTGCATATGTGACAGTGGTTTCATGGGAGGGTGGCCCCAGGGGAAGGGCTGTCCACAGAAAGCCCTCTAGGACCAGCAGGCCGTGTTCAGGTGAAGATACGGGGACAAGAACATGCTGGGCCATGGTGCAGGATATGAGAATGTCTGCAGAGGGTCAAGAACAATGGCCACTAGAGATAGGTGGAGGGATAACATAGGTGTGGCTAGAGGGAGCATGGCTAACACCACCCCCCCATCTCCACTCTTTTATTATGCAGGAAGGGGCTGTGTCTGTCTCATTTATCACTGAAAAAGCATCCTAGCACTTTGGGAGGCTGAGGCAGAAAGATCGCTTGAGCCCAGGAGATCAAGGAAATCAAGACCAGCCTGGGCAACGTAATGAGACCTCACCTCTACAAAAAAAATTTAAAAATAGGCGAGCATGGTGGTGCATGCCTATACTTCTAGCTACTTGGGAGGTTGAGGTGGAAGGATCCTATGAGCTGTGGTTGAGGCTGTGGTGAGCTGTGATCATGCCACTGCACTGACTCAAAAAAAAAACAAAAACAAAAAAAAAACAGGAGACTGAGCACTGGCCTCCTCCTGAAAAACATGGAGTTCTTGGCCTCCTGGGGCCAGCTCTGGGGAGTGCCACTGGGCTCCAAGAGCCCAATAAGATGGCCTACTGAGGGTGCATCGGTGCTTTCTTCTGGGGATGTCACCAGGGACCCACCTCTCAGAAAAAATGTACCTCCGGTGGGTGGGGAACTGGTCTCTATCCACTTCAGAACCAGGGCCCGGCTTGAAGCCTTGTGTGTAGTGGGCATAGAGTAGTGTTGTTTTTTTTCCTTGAGCTGGGGGTCTCACTCTGTTGCCCAGGCTGGAGTGCAGTGGTTTGATCATGGCTCACCGTAACCTCTGCCTTCTGGGCTCAGGCGATCCTTCTGCTTCAGTCTCCCAAGTAACTGGGAATACAGGCGTGCACCATTATACCTGGCTAACTTTTTTGTAGAGACTAGGTCTCACTATGTTGCCCAGGCTAGCCAGTCTTTAACTCCTGGCCTCAAGCAATCCTCCTTCCAAAATGTTGGGATTATAGGAGTGAGCCACCGGGCTGGTTGAATGTCTGCTAAATGGAGAGAAAGTGCGTCAAGACTGCAATGAATTGTGTCTGAGGCCCTTCTGGCTCTGGCAGATACCAGTGGGGGGTATCTCCCAGCCCCCATCAGATAGAAGCCCAGCCCAGACCAGTCCCCAGGAATCCACTGGGGCAGGATTGCGGTGTGCGGTGGTTGACTTACTCTGGCTCATGGCCAACTTGAGAGTCTGCTCTGCCTTCAGGGTCTCGGAAGGGTCCCCTCCGCGGAAGAGGACTTGGGACTGGGGACTGTCTTCGAGCCCATTCATCTCAGCCATCTCCAGATAGATCTGCTGCTTCTCCATAAGGCTCTGTGCAATCAGCTGGTCTTTCAGGTTCAACCGCACTGCAAAGTGTGGGTGGAGGTGGTAGTTGGCCCACTCGGCCTTCCCTGGAACTGTCCCTCCCACAGGCCAGCGTAAGGCTGGGAGCCCCCACTGACCCTGTCCCAAGGTAGGCTGTTCCCTACAACCCACATTCCCATGAGGTGGGGGAGGGTGTGGCCTTGTCCTCTGACTGTTTCCCCCAGTTATAAAGATCAGGCTGTGCTTATGGCTCACACCTATAGTCCCAGCTACTCTGGAGGCTGAGGCAGGAAGATTGCCTGAGCCCAGGAGTTCGAAGCTGCAATGAGCTATGATCACACCACTGTACTACAACCTGGGTGACAGAGAAAGACTCTGTCTCAAAAAAAAAAAAAAAGTCAAAAATAGTGGGGTGTGGGTGAGGATTGGAACAGGCCAATTTATTAATCTGGGAACAACCAAGACCCCGAGAAGACTGAGTTTTCTAATCTTGAAAAACCTTCCTTCAGGGGCACGTTTTCTCCACTTCTCTCATAGTCTCTGGGTTTTATGCTTTTTTGGCTGCCATGAAAGGGACTTCTGATATCAGACCTTCTCATGGGTGACTTCTACTGTATATGCATCATATTTAGCTAAATTAAATGATGCGGCTCTCTTACTAGTTTCAGTGTTTTTTCAGTTGATTTGACTACATTTTCTAGGCAAATACATTATATATAAGAAATAACTTGTCACCTCTTTCCAATAATATCTTATTCCTGTTTCTTCCCTTGTTACCTGGCTAGAAGTTTCAGGATGAAAATGGTCGTGGTGACAACCTGCTCCTGATTTATGTTTCTCTAACATAGGGTGACATCAGCTTTTTTTTTTTTTGAGTTGGAGTCTCACTCTGTCGCCCAGGCTGGGGTGCAGTGGCATACTCATAGCCACCCCAGCATTGACCTGCTGGGCTTCGGCAATCCTTCCACTTCAGCCTTCCAAGTAGCTGGGACTATAGGTGTGCACTACCACGCCCAGCTAATTTTTAAAAATTTATTATGGAGACGAGGTCTTGCCAAGTTGCCCAGGCTGGTCTTGAACCCATGGGTTCAGGCAGTCCACTCGCCTTGGCCTCCCAAAGTGCTGGGATTACAGGCTGAGCCACTGAGCTTGGCCTCAACATCAGCTTTTGATAAAGGTTTGAGATGGGAAAGGCTATTTCAGTAAAGACAGTCTCTTCCTTTTTTTTTTTTTTTAAGTTGGAGTCTCACTTTGTCACCCAGGCTGGAGTGCAGTGGCATGCTCATGGCCACCCCACTGTGCACCTGCTGGGCTCAGGTGATCCTTTTACCTCAGCCTTCCAAGTAGCTGGAACTACAGGTGTGCACTACCACGCCCGGCTAATTTTTTGATTTATTGTAGAGATGAGGTCTTGCCAAGCTGTCCAGGCTGGTCTTGAACCCATGGGCTCAGGCAATCCTCTCACCTCGGTCTCCCAAAGTGCTGGGATTACAGGCTTGAGCCACCACGACTGGCCAGTCTCTTTCTAATTCACTGAGGATCTCATCAGGAGTGGGCAGTGACTAAACACCATGGAACAACTCTGTGGCACCACAGGCAGGGCCACATATTTCAGTGCCCGTCCAGCATATTTCAGTGCCCGTCTAGCAGAAGTAGCCAGAATAAGACAAAAATGGACCCTATGCTAATATCATCCCTCTCGGGCCAAGTGGGATTCTTTCCCCCATTTTCTTTCTTTCTTTTTTGAGAAAGGATCACACTCTGTAGTTCAGGCTGGAGTACAGTGAAGCGATCCTGGCTCACTGCAGCCTTGACCTCCTGGGCCCAAGCGATCCTCCTGCCACAGCCTCCAAAGTAGCTGGGACTACAGGCATGCATTAACATGCCTGGCTGATTTTTGATTTTTTTGTAGAGACAAAGTCTCGCACTATTACCCAGGCTGGTCTCAAACTCCTACACTCAAGCAATCTTCCTGCCTTAGCCTCCCAAAGTGCCGGAATTATAGGTGTGAGCTACTGTGTCTGGCCCCTTGATTTCTCTTGGACATTTTTTTCAAGTTTTTAATTCTGTTTGTTTGTTTTTTGTTTTTTTGAGTTGGAGTCTCACTCTGATACGAAGGCTGGACTGCAGTGGCAAGCTCACAGTCACTGCAGCCTCGACCTGCTGGGATCAGGTGATCCTTCTGCCACAGCCTTCAGTAGCTGGAACTACAGGCGTGCACCACCATGCCCAGCTTATTTTTATTTTTATTTTTTTGAGTTGGAGTCTCACTCGGCCGCCCAGATTGGAATACAGTAGCCGCTCCCGGCTACCGCAGCCTCGACCTGCTGGGCTCCAGCGATCCTTCCGCCTCAGCC